>NW_024428748.1:0-17332 GCF_017562075.2 Anopheles merus | reverse complement strand
AAATTTTTTTCGTCAAAACAAGCACTTCAGAAAGACTTCAGACGTTGTTCCAAGTGTCTCCAAGGGTCATCCAAGCACTCCAGAATGACTTCAGACGTTGTTCCAAGTGTCCCCAAGGGTCATCCAAGCACTCCAGAATGACTTCATACGTTGTTTCAAGAGTCCCAAGGGTCATCCCAAGCACTCCAGAATGACTTCAGACGTTGTTCCAAGAGTCCCAAGGGTCATCCATGCACTCCAGAATGACTCAGACGTTGTTCCAAGTGTCCCATGGGTCATCAAGCACTCAGAATGACTCCACACGTTGTTCCAAGTGTCCAAGGGTCATCCAAGTACTCCAGAATGATTTTAGACGTTGTTTCAAGAGTCCCCAAGGGTCATCCATGCACTCCAGAATGACTTCAGACGTTGTTATAAGAGTCCCCAAGGGTCATCCAAGCACTCCAGAATGACTTCAGATGCTATTCCAAGCTCCAATGTAGTAGGATCACCATTTGGCATGTTTCACAACATTTTCATGATTTTTTAGTTTCTAGAAACCCTCTCTTCAAAGGCCATTACTATAGCCTGCGTTGCCTGATCGAAAATCCAAGAAAATTTGCATTGTGCAACTTTTAATTTCCTTTCCAACGGTGAAAAAATTAAGTCTCTAGCTCTTCTGGTTCAAAAGTTATGGCCATTTGAAATTTCACATTTTTCGGCAAAACAATTTTTTTTCGTCAAAACAAGCGCTCCAGAATGACTCCACACGTTGTTTCAAGTGTCTCCAAGGTCATCCAAGCACTCCAGAATGACTTCAGACGTTGTTCCAAGTGTCTCCAAGGGTCATCCAAGTACTCCAGAATGATTTTAGACGTTGTTTCAAGAGTCCCCAAGGGTCATCCAAGCACTCCAGAATGACTTCAGACGTTGTTCAAGAGTCCCCAAGGGTCATCCATGCACTCCAGAATGACTTCAGACGTGTTCCAGTGTCCCCATGGTCATCCAAGCACTCCAGAATGACTCCACACGTTGTTCCAAGGTCTCCAAGGGTCATCCAAGTACTCCAGAATGATTTTAGACGTTGTTTCAAGAGTCCACAAGGGTCATCCATGCACTCCAGAATGACTTCAGACGTTGTTCTAAGAGTCCCAAGGTCATCCAAGCACTCCAGAATGACTCAGATGCTATTCCAAGCTCAATGTAGTTAGGATCACCATTTGCATGTTTCACCAACATTTTCATGATTTTTTAGTTCTAGAAACCCTTCTCTTCAAAGGCCATTTACTATAGCCTGCGTTGCTCTGATCGATAATCCAAGAAAATTTGCATTGTGCAACTTTTAATTCCTTTCCAACGGTGAAAAAATTAAGTCTCTAGCCTTTCTGGTTCAAAAGTTATGGCCGTTTGAAATTTCACATTTTTTTCGGCAAAAACATTTTTTTTCGTCAAAAACAAGCGCTCCAGAATGACTCCACACGTTGTCTCAAGTGTCTCCAAGGGTCATCCAAGCACTCCAGAATGACTCCACACGTGTTCCAAGTGTCTCCAAGGGTCATCCAAGCACTCCAGAATGACTTCAGGCGTTGTCCAAGTGTCCCCATGGGTCATCCAAGCACTCCAGAATGACTTCAGACGTGTTCCAAGTGTCCCCATGGGTCATCCAAGCACTCCAGAACTGACACCACAGTTGTTCCAAGTGTCACCATGGGTCATCCAAGCACCCACTCCAGAATGACTCCACACGTTGTTCAAGTGTCTCCAAGGGTCATCCAAGCACTCCAGAATGACTCCACACGTGTTCCAAGTGTCTCCAAGGGTCATCCAAGCACTCCAGAATGACTTCAGACGTTGTTCCAAGTGTCCCAAGGGTCATCCAAGCACTCCAGAATGACTTCAGACGTTGTTTCAAGAGTACCCAAGGGTCATCCAAGCACTCCAGAATGACTTCAGACGTTGTGCCAAGAGTCCCCAAGGGTCATCCATGCACTCCAGAATGACTTCAGACGTTGTTCCAAGTGTCCCCATGGGTCATCCAAGCACTCCAGAATGACTCCACACGTTGTTCCAAGTGTCTCCAAGGGTCATCCAAGTACTCCAGAATGATTTTAGACGTGTTTAAGAGTCCCCAAGGGTCATCCATGCACTCCAGAATGACTTCAGACGTTGTTCTAAGAGTCCCAAGGGTCATCCAAGCACTCCAGAATGACTCAGATGCTATTCCAAGCTCAATGTAGTTAGGATCACCATTTGGCATGTTTCACCAACATTTCATGATTTTTTAGTTTCTAGAAACCCTCTCTTCAAAGGCCATTTACTATAGCCTGCGTTGCTCTGATCGAAAATCCAAGAAAATTTGCATTGTGCAACTTTTATTTCCTTCCAACGGTGTGAAAAATTAAGTCTCTAGCTCTTCTGGTTCAAAAGTTATGGCCATTTGAAATTTCACATTTTTTCGGCAAAACAATTTTTTTTCGTCAAAAACAAGCGCTCCAGAATGAACTCCACACGTTGTTTCAAGTGTCTCCAAGGGTCATCCAAGCACTCCAGAATGACTTCAGACGTTGTTCCAAGTGTCTCCAAGGGTCATCCAAGCACTCCAGAATGACTTCAGACGTTGTTCCAAGTGTTCCATGGGTCAGCAAGCACTCCAGAATGACTTCAGATGCTATTGCAAGCTCCAATGTAGGTAGGATCACCATTGGGCATGTTTCACCAACATTTCATGATTTTTTATTTCTAGAAACCCTTCACTTCAAAGGCCATTTACTACAGCCGCGTTGCTCTGATCAAAAATCAAGAAAATTGCATTGTGCAACTTTAATTCCTTTCCAACGGTGAAAAAATTAAGTCTCTAGCTTCTGGTTCAAAAGTTATGCCGTTTGAATTTCACCTTTTTTCGGCAAAACAAATTTTTTTCGTCAAAACAAGCACTTCAGAAAGACTTCAGACGTTGTTCCAAGTGTCTCCAAGGGTCATCAAGCACTCCAGAATGACTTCAGACGTTGTTCCAAGTGTCCCAAGGGTCATCAAGCACTCCAGAATGATTCATACGTTGTTTCAAGAGTCCCCAAGGGTCATCCAAGCACTCCAGAATGACTTCAGACGTTGTTCCAAGAGTCCCCAAGGGTCATCCATGCACTCCAGAATGACTTCAGACGGTGTTCCAAGTGTCCCCAAGGGTCATCCAAGCACTCCAGAATGACTCCACACGTTGTTCCAAGTGTCTCCAAGGGTCATCCAAGCACTCCAGAATGATTTTAGACGTTGTTTCAAGAGTCCCCCAGGGTCATCCATGCACTCCAGAATGACTTCAGACGTTGTTCTAAGAGTCCCCAAGGGTCATCCAAGCACTCCAGAATGACTTCAGATGCTATTCCAAGCTCCAATGTAGTTAGGATCACCATTTGGCATGTTTCACCAACATTTTCATGATTTTTTTAGTTTCTAGAAACCCTTCTCTTCAAAGGCCATTACTATAGCCTGCGTTGCTCTGATCGAAAATCCAAGAAAGTTTGCATTGTGCAACTTTTTAATTCCTTTCCAACGGTGAAAAATTAAGTCTCTAGCTCTTTGGTTCAAAAGTTATGGCCATTTGAAATTTCACATTTTTTCGGCAAAAACAATTTTTTTCGTCAAAACAAGCGCTCCAGAATGACTCCACACGTTGTTCAAGTGTCTCCAAGGGTCATCCAAGCACTCCAGAATGACTTCAGACGTTGTCCAAGAGTCCCAAGGGTCATCCATGCACTCCAGAATGACTTCAGACGTTGTTCCAAGTGTCCCCATGGTCATCAAGCACTCCAGAATGATCACACCGTGTTCCAAGGTCTCCAAGGGTCATCCAAGTAATCCAGAATGATTTTAGACGTTGTTTCAAGAGTCCCCAAGGGTCATCATGCACTCCAGAATGACTTCAGACGTTGTTCTAAGAGTCCCCAAGGGTCATCCAAGCACTCCAGAATGACTTCAGATGCTATTCCAAGCTCCAATGTTGTAGTTAGGATCACCATTTGGCATGTTTCACCAACATTTTCATGATTTTTTTTAGTTTCTAGAAACCCTTCACTTCAAAGGCCATTTACTATAGCCTGCGTTGCTCTGATCGAAAATACAAGAAAATTTGCATTGTGCAACTTTTAATTTCCTTTCCAACGGTGAAAAAATTAAGTCTCTAGCTCTTCTGGTCAAACAGTATGGCCGTTGAAATTCACATTTTTTCGGCAAAACATTTTTTTTCGTCAAAACAAGCGCTCCAGAATGACTCCACACGTTGTTCCAAGTGTCTCCAAGGGTCATCCAAGCACTCCAGAATGACTCCACACGTTGTTCAAGTGTCTCCAAGGGTCATCCAAGCACTCCAGAATGACTCAGGCGTTGTTCCAAGTGTCCCATGGGTCATACAAGCACTCCAGAATTGACTTCAGACGTTGTTCCAAGTGTCCCCATGGGTCATCCAAGCACTCCAGAATGACTCCACACGTTGTTCCAAGTGTCCCCATGGGTCATCCAAGCACTCCAGAATGACTCCACACGTTGTTCCAAGTGTCTCCAAGGGTCATCCAAGCACTCCAGAATGACTCCACACGTTGTTCCAAGTGTCTCCAAGGGTCATCCAAGCACTCCAGAATGACTTCAGACGTTGTTCCAAGTGTCCCCAAGGGTCATCCAAGCACTCCAGAATGACTTCAGACGTTGTTTCAAGAGTCCCAAGGGTCATCCAAGCACTCCAGAATGACTTCAGACGTTGTTCCAAGAGTCCCAAGGGTCATCCATGCACTACAGAATGACTTCAGACGTTGTTCCAAGTGTCCCCATGGGTCATCCAAGCACTCCAGAATGACTCCACAGTTGTTCCAAGTGTCTCCAAGGGTCATCCAAGTACTCCAGAATGATTTTAGACGTGTTTCAAGAGTCCCCAGGGTCATCCATGCACTCCAGAATGACTTCAGACGTTGTTCTAAGAGTCCCAAGGGTCATCCAAGCACTCCAGAATGACTTCAGATGCTATTCCAAGCTCCAATGTAGTTAGGATCACCATTTGGCATGTTTCACAACATTTTCATGATTTTTTTAGTTTCTAGAAACCTTCTCTTCAAAGGCCATTTACTATAGCCTGCGTTGCTCTGATCGAAAATCCAAGAAAATTTGCATTGTGCAACTTTTAATTTCCTTTCCAACGGTGAAAAATAAGTCTCTAGCTCTTCTGGTTCAAAAGTTATGGCATTTGAAATTTCACATTTTTTCGGCCAAACAATTTTTTTCGTCAAAACAAGCGCTCCAGAATGACTCACACGTTGTTTCAAGTGTCTCCAAGGGTCATCCAAGCACTCCAGAATGACTTCAGACGTTGTTCCAAGTGTCTCAAGGGTCATCCAAGTACTCCAGAATGATTTTAGACGTTGTTTCAAGAGTCCCCAAGGGTCATCCAAGCACTCCAGAATGACTTCAGACGTTGTTCCAAGAGTCCCCAAGGGTCATCCATGCACTCCAGAATGACTTCAGACGTTGTTCCAAGTGTCCCCATGGGTCATCCAAGCACTCCAGAATGACTCCACACGTGTTCCAAGTGTCTCCAAGGGTCATCCAAGTACTCCAGAATGATTTTAGACGTTGTTTCAAGAGTCCCCAAGGGTCATCCATGCACTCCAGAATGACTTCAGACGTGTTCTAAGAGTCCCCAAGGGTCATCCAAGCACTCCAGAATGACTTCAGATGCTATTCCAAGCTCCAATGTAGTTAGGATCACCATTTGGCATGTTTCACCAACATTTTCATGATTTTTTTAGTTTCTAGAAACCCTTCTCTTCAAAGGCCATTTACTATAGCCTGCGTTGCTCTGATCGAAAATCCAAGAAAATTTGCATTGTGCAACTTTTAATTTCCTTCCAACGGTGAAAAATTAAGTCTCTAGCTCTTCTGGTTCAAAAGTTATGGCCATTTGAAATTTCACATTTTTTCGGCAAAACAATTTTTTTTCGTCAAAACAAGCGCTCCAGAATGACTCCACACGTTGTTTCAAGTGTCTCCAAGGGTCATCCAAGCACTCCAGAATGACTTCAGACGTTGTTCCAAGAGTCCCCAAGGGTCATCCATGCACTCCAGAATGACTTCAGACGTTGTTCCAAGTGTCCCCATGGGTCATCAAGCACTCCAGAATGACTCCACACGTTGTTCCAAGTGTCTCCAAGGGTCATCCAAGTACTCCAGAATGATTTTAGACGTTGTTTCAAGAGTCCCCAAGGGTCATCCATGCACTCCAGAAGACTTAAGACGTTGTTCTAAGAGTCCCCAAGGGTCATCCAAGCACTCCAGAATGACTTCAGATGCTATTCCAAGCTCCAATGTAGTTAGGATCACCATTTGGCATGTTTCACCAACATTTTCATGATTTTTTTAGTTTCTAGAAACCCTTCTCTTCAAAGGCCATTTACTATAGCCTGCGTTGCTGATCGATAATCCAAGAAAATTTGCATTGTGCAACTTTTAATTTCCTTTCCAACGGTGAAAAAATTAAGTCTCTAGCTCTTCTGGTTCAAAAGTTATGGCCATTTGAAATTCACCTTTTTTCGGCAAAACAAATTTTTTTCGTCAAAACAAGCACTTCAGAAAGACTTCAGACGTTGTTCCAAGTGTCTCAAGGGTCATCCAAGCACTCCAGAATGACTTCAGACGTTGTTCCAAGTGCCCAAGGGTCATCCAAGCACTCCAGAATGACTTCATACGTTGTTTCAAGTGTCCCCAAGGGTCATCCAAGCACTCCAGAATGACTTCAGACGTTGTTTCAAGAGTCCCCAAGGGTCATCCATGCACTCCAGAATGACTTCAGACGTTGTTCCAAGTGTCCCATGGGTCATCCAAGCACTCCAGAATGACTCCACACGTTGTTCCAAGTGTCTCCAAGGGTCATCCAAGTACTCCAGAATGATTTTAGACGTTGTTTCAAGAGTCCCCAAGGGTCATCCATGCACTCCAGAATGACTTCAGACGTTGTTCTAAGAGTCCCCAAGGGTCATCCAAGCACTCCAGAATGACTTCAGATGCTATTCCAAGCTCCAATGTAGTTAGGATCACCATTTGGCATGTTTCACCAACATTTTCATGATTTTTTTAGTTTCTAGAAACCCTTCTCTTCAAAGGCCATTTACTATAGCCTGCGTTGCTCTGATCGAAAATCCAAGAAAATTTGCATTGTGCAACTTTTAATTTCCTTTCCAACGGTGAAAAAATTAAGTCTCTAGCTCTTCTGGTTCAAAAGTTATGGCCATTTGAAATTTCACATTTTTCGGCAAAACAATTTTTTTTCGTCAAAACAAGCGCTCCAGAATGACTCCACACGTTGTTTCAAGTGTCTCCAAGGGTCATCCAAGCACTCCAGAATGACTTCAGACGTTGTTCCAAGTGTCTCCAAGGGTCATCCAAGTACTCCAGAATGATTTTAGACGTTGTTTCAAGAGTCCCCAAGGGTCATCCAAGCACTCCAGAATGACTTCAGACGTTGTTCCAAGAGTCCCCAAGGGTCATCCATGCACTCCAGAATGACTTCAGACGTTGTTCCAAGTGTCCCCATGGGTCATCCAAGCACTCCAGAATGACTCCACACGTTGTTCCAAGTGTCTCCAAGGGTCATCCAAGTACTCCAGAATGATTTTAGACGTTGTTTCAAGAGTCCCCAAGGGTCATCCATGCACTCCAGAATGACTTCAGACGTTGTTCTAAGAGTCCCCAAGGGTCATCCAAGCACTCCAGAATGACTTCAGATGCTATTCCAAGCTCCAATGTAGTTAGGATCACCATTTGGCATGTTTCACCAACATTTTCATGATTTTTTTAGTTTCTAGAAACCCTTCTCTTCAAAGGCCATTTACTATAGCCTGCGTTGCTCTGATCGATAATCCAAGAAAATTTGCATTGTGCAACTTTTAATTTCCTTTCCAACGGTGAAAAAATTAAGTCTCTAGCCTTTCTGGTTCAAAAGTTATGGCCGTTTGAAATTTCACATTTTTTCGGCAAAACATTTTTTTTTCGTCAAAACAAGCGCTCCAGAATGACTCCACACGTTGTTCCAAGTGTCTCCAAGGGTCATCCAAGCACTCCAGAATGACTCCACACGTTGTTCCAAGTGTCTCCAAGGGTCATCCAAGCACTCCAGAATGACTTCAGGCGTTGTTCAAGTGTCCCCATGGGTCATCCAAGCACTCCAGAATGACTTCAGACGTTGTTCCAAGTGTCCCCATGGGTCATCCAAGCACTCCAGAATGACTCCACACGTTGTTCCAAGTGTCCCCATGGGTCATCCAAGCACTCCAGAATGACTCCACACGTTGTTCCAAGTGTCTCCAAGGGTCATCCAAGCACTCCAGAATGACTCCACACGTTGTTCCAAGTGTCTCCAGGGTCATCCAAGCACTCCAGAATGACTTCAGACGTGTTCCAAGTGTCCCCAAGGGTCATCCAAGCACTCCAGAATGACTTCAGACGTTGTTTCAAGAGTCCCAAGGGTCATCCAAGCACTCCAGAATGACTTCAGACGTTGTTCCAAGAGTCCCAGGGTCATCCATGCACTCCAGAATGACTTCAGACGTTGTTCCAAGTGTCCCCATGGGTCATCCAAGCACTCCAGAATGACTCCACACGTTGTTCCAAGTGTCTCCAAGGGTCATCCAAGTACTCCAGAATGATTTTAGACGTTGTTTCAAGAGTCCCAAGGGTCATCCATGCACTCCAGAATGACTTCAGACGTTGTTCTAAGAGTCCCAAGGGTCATCCAAGCACTCCAGAATGACTTCAGATGCTATTCCAAGCTCCAATGTAGTTAGGATCACCATTTGGCATGTTTCACCAACATTTTCATGATTTTTTTAGTTTCTAGAAACCCTTCTCTTCAAAGGCCATTTACTATAGCCTGCGTTGCTCTGATCGAAAATCCAAGAAAATTTGCATTGTGCAACTTTAATTTCCTTTCCAACGGTGAAAAAATTAAGTCTCTAGCTCTTCTGGTTCAAAAGTATGGCCATTTGAAATTTCACATTTTTTCGGCAAAACAATTTTTTTTCGTCAAAACAAGCGCTCCAGAATGACTCCACACGTTGTTTCAAGGTCTCAAGGGTCATCCAAGCACTCCAGAATGACTTCAGACGTTGTTCCAAGTGTCTCCAAGGGTCATCCAAGCACTCCAGAATGACTTCAGACGTTGTTCCAAGTGTTCCCATGGGTCATCCAAGCACTCCAGAATGACTTCAGATGCTATTGCAAGCTCCAATGTAGTTAGGATCACCATTTGGCATGTTTCACCAACATTTTCATGATTTTTTTAGTTTCTAGAAACCCTTCACTTCAAAGGCCATTTACTACAGCCTGCGTTGCTCTGATCAAAAATCCAAGAAAATTTGCATTGTGCAACTTTTAATTTCCTTTCCAACGGTGAAAAAATTAAGTCTCTAGCTCTTCTGGTTCAAAAGTTATGGCCGTTTGAATTTCACCTTTTTTCGGCAAAACAAATTTTTGTCGTCAAAACAAGCACTTCAGAAAGACTCAGACGTTGTTCCAAGTGTCTCCAAGGGTCATCCAAGCACTCCAGAATGACTTCAGACGTGGTTCCAAGTGTCCCCAAGGGTCATCCAAGCACACTCAGAATGACTCATACGTGTTTCAAGAGTCCCCAAGGGTCATCCAGCACTCCAGAATGACTTCAGACGTTGTTCAAGAGTCCCCAAGGGTCATCCATGCACTCCAGAATGACTTCAGACGTTGTTCCAAGTGTCCCCATGGGTCATCCAAGCACTCAGAATGACTCCACAACGTTGTTCCAAGTGTCTCCAAGGGTCATCCAAGTACTCCAGATGATTTTAGACGTTGTTTCAAGAGTCCCAAGGGTCATCCATGCACTCCAGAATGACTTCAGACGTTGTTCTAAGAGTCCCCAAGGGTCATCCAAGCACTCCAGAATGATTCAGATGCTATTCCAAGCTCCAATGTAGTTAGGATCACCATTGGCATGTTTCACCAACATTTCATGATTTTTTTAGTTCTAGAACCTTCTCTTCAAAGGCCATTTACTATAGCCTGCGTTGCTCTGATCGAAAATCCAGAAGTTGCATTGTGCAACTTTTAATTTCCTTCCAACGGTGAAAAAATTAAGTCTCTAGCTCTTCTGGTTCAAAAGTTATGGCCATTTGAAATTTCACATTTTTTCGGCAAAAACAATTTTTTTTCGTCAAAACAAGCGCTCCAGAATGACTCCACACGTTGTTCAAGTGTCTCCAAGGGTCATCCAAGCATCCAGAATGACTTCAGACGTTGTTCCAAGAGTCCCAAGGGCATCCATGCACTCCAGAATGACTTCAGACGTTGTTCCAAGTGTCCCATGGGTCATCCAAGCACTCCAGAATGATCCACACGTTGTTCCAAGTGTCTCCAAGGGTCATCCAAGTACTCCGAATGATTTTAGACGTTGTTTCAAGAGTCCCCAAGGGTCATCCATGCACTCAGAATGACTTCAGACGTTGGTTCTAAGAGTCCCCAAGGGTCATCCAAGCACTCCAGAATGACTTCAGATGCTATTCCAAGCTCAATGTAGTTAGGATCACATTTGGCATGTTTCACCAACATTTCATGATTTTTTAGTTTCTAGAAACCCTTCTCTTCAAAGGCCATTTACTATGCCTGCGTTGCTCTGATCGATAATCCAAGAAAATTTGCATTGTGCAACTTTTAATTTCCTTTCCAACGGTGAAAAAATTAAGTCTCTAGCTCTTCTGGTTCAAAAGTTATGGCCGTTTGAAATTTCACATTTTTTCGGCAAAACATTTTTTTTTCGTCAAAACAAGCGCTCCAGAATGATCCACACGTTGTTCCAAGTGTCTCAAGGGCATCCAAGCACTCCAGAAGACTCCACACGTTGTTCCAAGTGTCTCCAAGGGTCATCCAAGCACTCCAGAATGACTTCAGGCGTTGTTCCAAGTGTCCCCATGGGTCATCCAAGCACTCCAGAATGACTTCAGACGTTGTTCCAAGTGTCCCCATGGGTCATCCAAGCACTCCAGAATGACTCCACACGTTGTTCCAAGTGTCCCCATGGGTCATCCAAGCACTCAGAATGACTCACACGTTGTTCCAAGTGTCTCCAAGGGTCATCCAAGCACTCCAGAATGGACTCCACACGTTGTTCCAAGTGTCTCCAAGGGTCATCCAAGCACTCCAGAATGACTTCAGACGTTGTTCCAAGTGTCCCAAGGGTCATCCAAGCACTCCAGAATGACTTCAGACTTGTTTCAAGAGTCCCAAGGGTCATCCAAGCACTCCAGAATGACTTCAGACGTTGTTCCAAGAGTCCAAGGGTCATCCATGCACTACAGAATGACTCAGACGTTGTTCAAGTGTCCCCATGGGTCATCCAAGCACTCCAGAATGACTCCACACGTGTTCCAAGTGTCTCCAAGGGTCATCCAAGTACTCCAGAATGATTTTAGACGTTGTTTCAAGAGTCCCCAAGGGTCATCCATGCACTCCAGAATGACTTCAGACGTTGTCTAAAGAGTCCCCAAGGGTCATCCAAGCACTCCAGAATGACTTCAGATGCTATCCAAGCTCCAATGTAGTTAGGATCACCATTTGGCATGTTTCACCAACATTTTCATGATTTTTTAGTTTCTAGAAAACCCTTCTCTTCAAAGGCCATTTACTATAGCCTGCGTTGCTCTGATCGAAAATCCAAGAAAATTTGCATTGTGCAATTTTAATTTCCTTTCCAACGGTGAAAAAATTAAGTCTCTAGCTCTTCTGGTTCAAAAGTTATGGCCATTTGAAATTTCACATTTTTTTCGGCAAAACAATTTTTTTTCGTCAAAACAAGCGCTCCAGAATGACTCCACACGTTGTTTCAAGTGTCTCCAAGGGTCATCCAAGCACTCCAGAATGACTTCAGACGTTGTTCCAAGTGTCTCCAAGGGTCATCCAAGTACTCCAGAATGATTTTAGGTTGTGTTTCAAGAGTCCCCAAGGGTCACCAAGCACTCCAGAATGACTTCAGACGGTGTTCCAAGAGTCCCAAGGGTCATCCATGCATCCAGAATGACTTCAGACGTTGTTCCAAGTGTCCCCATGGGTCATCCAAGCACTCCAGAATGACTCCACACGTTGTTCCAAGTGTCTCCAAGGGTCCAAGTACTCCGAATGATTTAGACGTTTGTTCAAGAGTCCCCCGGGTCATCCATGCACTCCAGAATGACTTCAGACGTTGTTCTAAGAGTCCCCAAGGGTCATCCAAGCACTCCAGAAGACTTCAGATGCTATTCCAAGCTCCAATGTAGTTAGGATCACCATTTGGCATGTTTCACCAACATTTTCATGATTTTTTTAGTTTCTAGAAACCCTTCTCTTCAAAGGCCATTTACTATAGCCTGCGTTGCTCTGATCGAAAATCCAAGAAAATTGCATGTGCAACTTTTAATTTCCTTTCCAACGGTGAAAAAATTAAGTCTCTAGCTCTTCTGGTTCAAAAGTTATGGCATTTGAAATTCACATATTTTTTCGGCAAAAACAATTTTTTTTCGTCAAAACAAGCGCTCCAGAATGACTCCACACGTTGTTTCAAGTGTCTCCAAGGGTCATCCAAGCACTCAGAATGACTTCAGACGTTGTCCAAGAGTCCCAAGGGTCATCATGCACTCAGAATGACTTCAGACGTTGTTCCAAGTGTCCCATGGGTCATCCAAGCACTCCAGAATGACTCCAAACGTTGTTCCAAGTGTCTCCAAGGGTCATCCAAGTACTCCAGAAAGATTTTAGACGTTGTTTCAAGAGTCCCAAGGGTCATCCATGCACTCCAGAATGACTTCAGACGTTGTTCTAAGAGTCCCCAAGGGTCATCCAAGCACTCCAGATGACTTCAGATGCTATTCCAAGCTCCAATGTAGTTAGGATCACCATTTGGCATGTTTCACCAACATTTCATGATTTTTTAGTTTCTAGAAACCCTTCTCTTCAAAGGCATTTACTATAGCTGCGTTGCTCTGATCGATATCCAAGAAAATTTGCATTGTGCAACTTTTAATTTCCTTTCCAACGGTGAAAAAATTAAGTCTCTAGCTCTTCTGGTTCAAAAGTTATGGCCGTTTGAAATTTCACTTTTTTTCGGCAAAACATTTTTTTCGTCAAAACAAAGCGCTCCAGAATGACTCCACACGTTGTTCAAGTGTCTCCAAGGGTCATCCAAGCACTCCAGCATGAGATCCCACACGTTGTTCCAAGTGTCTCCAAGGGTCATCCAAGCACTCCAGAATGACTTCAGGCGTTGTTCCAAGTGTCCCCATGGGTCATCCAAGCACTCCAGAATGACTTCAGACGTTGTTCCAAGTGTCCCCATGGGTCATCCAAGCACTCCAGAATGACTCCACACGTTTCCAAGTGTTCCCTGGGGTCATCCAAGCACTCAGAATGACTACCCACACGTTGTTCCAAGTGTCTCCAAGGGTCATCCAAGCACTCCAGAATGACTCACAACGTTGTTCCAAGTGTCTCCAAGGTCATCCCAAGCACTCCAGAATGACTTCAGACGTTGTTCCAGTGTCCCAAGGGTCATCCAAGCACTCCAGAATGACTTCAGACGTTGTTCAAGAGTCCCCAAGGGTCATCCAAGCACTCCAGAATGACTTCAGACGTTGTTCCAAGAGTCCCCAAGGTCATCCATGCACTCCAGAATGACTTCAGACGTTGTTCCAAGTGTCCCCATGGGTCATCCAAGCACTCCAGAATGACTCCACACGTTGTCCAAGTGTCTCCAAAGGTCATCCAAGTACTCAGAATGAGTTAGGACGTTGTTTCAAGAGTCCCCAAGGGTCATCCATGCACTCCAGAATGACTTCAGACGTTGTTCTAAGAGTCCCCAAGGGTCATCCAAGCACTCCAGAATGACTTCAGGCTATCCAAGCTCCAATGTAGTTAGGATCACCATTTGGCATGTTTCACCAACATTTCATGATTTTTTTAGTTTCTAGAAACCCTTCTCTTCAAAGGCCATTTACTATAGCCTGCGTTGCTCTGATCGAAAATCCAAGAAAATTTGCATTGTGCAACTTTTAATTTCCTTTTCCAACGGTGAAAAAATTAAGTCTCTAGCTCTTCTGGTTCAAAAGTTATGGCCATTTGAAATTTCACATTTTTCGGCAAAACAATTTTTTTTTCGTCAAAACAAGCGCTCCAGAATGACCCACACGTGTTTCAAGTGTCTCCAAGGGTCATCCAAGCACTCCAGAATGACTTCAGACGTTGTTCCAAGTGTCTCCAAGGGTCATCCAAAGTACTCCAGAATGATTTTAGACGTTGTTTCAAGAGTCCCCAAGGGTCATCCAAGCACTCCAGAATGACTTCAGACGTTGTTCCAAGAGTCCCCAAGGGTCATCCAGCACTCAGAATGACTTCAGACGTTGTCCAAGTGTCCCCATGGGTCATCCAAGCACTCCAGAATGACTACACAACGTTGTTCCAAGTGTCTCAAGGGTCATCCAAGTACTCCAGAATGATTTTAGACGTTGTTCAAGAGTCCCCAAGGGTCATCCATGCACTCCAGAATGACTTCAGACGTGTTCTAAGAGTCCCCAAGGGTCATCCAAGCACTCAGAATGACTTCAGATGCTATTCCAAGCTCCAATGTAGTTAGGATCACCATTTGGCATGTTTCACCAAATTTCATGATTTTTTTAGTTTGAGAAACCCTTCTCTTCAAAGCCATTTCTATAGCCTGCGTTGCTCTGATCGAAAATCCAAGAAAATTTGCATTGTGCAAATTTTAATTTCCTTTCCAACGGTGAAAAAATTAAGTCTCTAGCTCTTCTGGTTCAAAAGTTATGGCCGTTTGAAAATTCACATTTTTCGGCAAACATTTTTTTTCGTCAAAACAAGCGCTCCAGAATGACTCCACACGTTGTTCCAAGTGTCTCCAAGGGTCATCCAAGCACTCCAGAATGACTCCACACGTTGTTCCAAGTGTCTCCAAGGGTCATCCAAGCACTCCAGAATGACTTCAGGCGTTGTTCCAAGTGTCCCCATGGGTCATCCAAGCACTCCAGAATGACTCAGACGTGTTCCAAGTGTCCCCATGGGTCATCCAAGCACTCCAGAATGACTCCACACGTTGTTCCAAGTGTCCCCATGGGTCATCCAAGCACTCCAGAATGACTCCACACGTTGTTCCAAGTGTCTCCAAGGGTCATCCAAGCACTCCAGAATGACTCCACACGTTGTTCCAAGTGTCTCCAAGGGTCATCCAAGCACTCCAGAATTGACTTCAGGCGTTGTTCAAGTGTCCCCATGGGGTCTTCCAAGCACTCCAGAATGACTTCAGACGTTGTTTCAAGAGGCCCAAGGGTCATCCAAGCACTCAGAATGACTTCAGACGACGTTTTCCAAGAGTACCCCAAGGGTCATCCATGCACTCCAGAATGACTTCAGACGTTGTTCCAAGTGTCCCATGGGTCATCCAAGCACTCCAGAATGACTCCACACGTTGTTCCAAGTGTCTCCAAGGGTCATCCAAGTACTCCAGAATGATTTTAGACGTTGTTTCAAGAGTCCCCAAGGGTCATCCATGCACTCCAGAGACTTCAGACGTTGTTCTAAGAGTCCCCAAGGGTCATCCAAGCACTCCAGAATGACTTCAGATGCTATTCCAAGCTCCAATGTAGTTAGGATCACCATTTGGCATGTTTCACCAACATTTTCATGATTTTTTTAGTTTCTAGAAACCCTTCTCTTCAAAGGCCATTACTATAGCCGCACGTTGCTCTGATCGAAAATCCAAGAAAATTTGCATTGTGAAACTTTTAATTTCTTTCCAAACGGTGAAAAAATTAAGTCTCTAGTCTTCTTGGTCAAAAGTTATGGCCATTTGAAATTTCACATTTTTTCGGCAAAAAACAATTTTTCGTCAAAACAAGCGCTCCAGAATGACTTCAGACGTTGTTCAAGAGTCTCCAAGGGTCATCCAAGCACTCCAGAATGACTCAGCCGTTTTCCAAGTGTCCCCAAGGGTATCCAAGCACTCCAGAATGACTTCAGACGTTGTTCCAAGTGTCTCCAAGGGTCATCCAAGCACTCCAGAATGACTTCAGGCGTTGTTCCAAGTGTCTCCAAGGGTTATCCAAGTACTCCAGAATGATTTTAGACGTTGTTTCAAGTGTCTCCAAGGGTCATCCAAGCACTCCAGAATGACTTCAGACGTTGTTCCAAGTGTCTCCAAGGGTCATCCAAGTACTCCAGAATGATTTTAGACGTTGTTTCAAGAGTCCCCAAGGGTCATCCAAGCACTCAGAATGACTTCAGACGTTGTTCCAAGAGTTCCCCAAGGGTCATCATGCACTCCAGAATGACTTCAGACGTTGTTCCAAGTGTCCCCATGGGTCATCCAAGCACTCCAGGAATGAACTTCAGACGTTGTTCAAGGTCCCCATGGGTCATCCAAGCACTCCAGAATGACTCCACACGTTGTTCCAAGTGTCCCCATGGGTCATCCAAGCACTCCAGAATGACTCCACACGTTGTTCCAAGTGTCTCCAAGGGTATCAAGCACTCCAGAATGACTCCACACGTTGTTCCAAGTGTCTCCAAGGGTCATCCAAGCATCCAGAAGGACTCAGGCGTTGTTCCAAGTGTCCCCATGGGTCTTCCAAGCACTCCAGAATGACTCCACACGTTGTTCCAAGTGTCTCCAAGGGTCATCCAAGTACTCCAGAATGATTTTAGACGTTGTTTCAAGAGTCCCAAGGGTCATCCATGCAACTCCAGAATGACTTCAGACGTTGTTCTAAGAGTCCCCAGGGTCATCCAAGCACTCCAGAATGACTTCAGATGCTATTCCAAGCCAATGTAGTTAGGATCACCATTTGGCATGTTTCACCAACATTTCATGATTTTTTTAGTTTCTAGAAACCCTTCTCTTCAAAGGCCATTACTATAGCCTGCGTTGCTCTGATCGAAAATCCAGAAAATTGCATTGTGCAACTTTTAATTTCCTTTCCAACGGTGAAAAAATTAAGTCTCTAGCTCTTTGGTTCAAAAGTTATGGCCATTTGAAATTTCACATTTTCGGCAAAACAATTTTTTTTTCGTCAAAACAAGCGCTCCAGAATGACTTCAGACGTTGTTCCAAGTGTCCCCAAGGGTCATCCAAGCACTCCAGAATGACTTCAGACGTTGTTTCAAGAGTCCCCAAGGGTCATCCAAGCACTCCAGAATGACTTCAGACGTTGTTCCAAGAGTCCCCAAGGGTCATCCATGCACTCCAGAATGACTTCAGACGTTGTTCCAAGTGTCCCCATGGGTCATCCAAGCACTCAGAATGACTCCACACGTTGTT
>NW_024428747.1:0-17345 GCF_017562075.2 Anopheles merus | reverse complement strand
GTTCCGTAGTCAAGCGAGGTGCATTGGGGACACTTTTACCATGTTGGATGGTGTTCCATGGTCCTCCCAAGGACCCTAGAGCCATTTTTAACCATGTTGGATGGGTTCCATGGTGCTCCAAGTACCCTAGAGCCACTTTTTAACATGTTGGATGGTGTCCCAAAGTCATTCCAAGTGCATTGGAGACTATGGATACAGCAAACACATGTTCCAGAAACATCAAGATTTTTTTAAGTTTATAAACCCTTCACTTCGAGGCCATTTACTGGATCCTGCGTTGCTCTGAGCTTTAAACAAAAAAATTTGTATTGCCCAACTTTTAATTCCTTTCAACGGTGAAAAAATTATGTCTCTAGCTCTTCTGGTTCAAAAGTTATGGCCGTTTAAAGTTAGAGGTTTTTTTTTCTTCCAAACTGCTTTTTTCATGAGTTTGCAAGGTGTTCCGTAGTCAAGCGAGGTGCATTGGGGACACTTTTGACCATGTTGGATGGTGTTCCATGGTCCTCCAAGTACCCTAGAGCCACTTTTAACCATGTTGGATGGTGTTCCATGGTGCTCCCAAGTACCCTAGAGCCACTTTAACCATGTGGATGGTGTTCCATGGTGCTCCCAAGTACCCTAGAGCCACTTTTAACCATGTTGGATGGTGTTCCATGGTCCTCCCAAGTACCCTAGAGCCACTTTTACCCTGTTGGATGGTGTTCCATGGTGCTCCAAGTACCCTAGAGCCACTTTTTAACCATGTTGGATGGTGTTCCATGGTGCTCCCAAGTACCTAGAGCCACTTTTAACCATGTTGGATGGTGCTCCATGGTGCTCCCAAGTACCCTAGAGCCACTTTTTACCATGTTGGATGGTGTCCCAAAGTCATTCCAAGTGCATTGGAGACTATGGATACAGCAACACACATGTTCCAGAAACATCAAGATTTTTTTTAAGTTTATAAACCCTTCACTTCCGAGGCCATTTACTGGATCCTGCGTGCTCTGAGCTTTAAACAAAAAAAATTTGTATGCCCAACTTTTAATTCCTTTCCAACGGTGAAAAAATTATGTCTCTAGCTCTTCTGGTTCAAAAGTTATGGCCGTTTAAAGTTAGAGGTTTTTTTTCTTCCAAACTGCTTTTTTCATGAGTTTGCAAGGTGTTCCGTAGTCAAGCGAGGTGCATTGGGGACACTTTTAACCATGTTGGATGGTGTTCCATGGTCCTCCCAAGTACCCTAGAGCCATTTTTAACCATGTTGGATGGTGTTCCATGGTGCTCCCAAGTACCCTAGAGCAAATTTTTTACCATGTTGGATGGGTGTCCCAAAGTCATTCAAGTGCATTGGAGACTATGGATACAGCAACACACATGTTCCAGAAACATCAAGATTTTTTTTAAGTTTATAAACCCTTCACTTCCGAGGCCATTTACTGGATCTGCGTTGCTCTGAGCTTTAAACAAAAAAAATTTGTATTGCCCAACTTTTAATTTCCTTTCCAACGGTGTGAAAAATTATGTCTCTAGCTCTTCTGGTTCAAAAGTTATGGCCGTTTAAAGTTAGAGGTTTTTTTTCTTCCAAACTGCTTTTTTCATGAGTTTGCAAGGTGTTCCGTAGTCAAGCGAGGTGCATTGGGGACACTTTTGACATGTTGGATGGTGTTCCATGGTCCTCCCAAGTACCCTAGAGCCACTTTTAACCATGTTGGATGGTGTTCCATGGTGCTCCCAAGTACACAGAGCCACTTTTAACCATGTTGGATGGTGTTCCATGGTGCTCCAAGTACCCTAGAGCCACTTTTAACCATGTTGGATGGTGTTCCATGGTGCTCCCAAGTACCCTAGAGACACTTTAACCATGTGGATGGTGTTCCATGGTGCTCCCAAGTACCCTAGAGCCACTTTTAACATGTTGGAAGGTGTCCCAAAGTCATTCCAAGTGCATTGGAGACTATGGATACAGCAACACACATGTTCCAGAAAGAAACATCAAGATTTTTTTTAAGTTATAAAACCCTTCACTTCCGAGGCCATTTACGGATCCTGCGTTGCTCTGAGCTTTTAACAAAAAAAATTTGTATTGCCCAACTTTTAATTTCCTTTCCAACGGTGAAAAAATTATGTCTCTAGCTCTTCTGGTTCAAAAGTTATGGCCGTTTAAAGTTAGAGGTTTTTTTTCTTCCAAACTGCTTTTTTCATGAGTTTGCAAGGTGTTCCGTAGTCAAGCGAGGTGCATTGGGGACACTTTTGACCATGTTGGATGGTGTTTCCATGGTCCTCCCAAGTACCCTAGAGCCACTTTTAACCATGTGGATGGTGTTCCATGGTGCTCCCAAGTACCCTAGAGCCACTTTAACCATGTTGGATGGTGTTCCATGGTGCTCCCAAGTACCCTAGAGACACTTTTAACCATGTGGATGGTGTTCCATGGTGCTCCCAAGTACCCTAGAGCCACTTTTAACCATGTTGGATGGTGTCCCAAAGTCATTCCAAGTGCATTGGAGACTATGATACAGCAACACACATGTTCCAGAAACATCAAGATTTTTTTTAAGTTTATAACCCTTCACTTCCGAGGCCATTTACTGGATCCTGCGTTGCTCTGAGCTTTAAACAAAAAAAAATTTGTATTGGCCAACTTTTAATTTCCTTTCCAACGGTGAAAAAATTATGTCTCTAGCTCTTCTGGTTCAAAAGTTATGGCCGTTTAAAGTTAGAGGTTTTTTTTTCTTCCAAACTGCTTTTTTCATGAGTTTGCAAGGTGTTCCGTAGTCAAGCGAGTGCATTGGGGACACTTTGACCATGTTGGATGGTGTTCCATGGTCCTCCCAAGTACCCTAGAGCCACTTTTAACCATGTTGGATGGTGTTCCATGGTGCTCCCAAGTACCCTAGAGCCACTTTTAACCATGTTGGATGGTGTTCCATGGTGCTCCCAAGTACCCTAGAGCCACTTTAACATGTTGGATGGTGTTCCATGGTCCTCCCAAGTACCCTAGAGCCACTTTAACCTGTTGGATGGTGGCCATGGTGCTCCAAGTACCCTAGAGCCACTTTTAACATGTTGGATGGTGTTCCATGGTGTCCCAAGTACCCTAGAGCCACTTTTAACATGTTGGATGGGCTCCATGGTGCTCCCAAGTACCCTAGAGCCACTTTTTACCATGTGGATGGTGTCCAAAGTCATTCCAAGTGCATTGGAGATATGGATACAGCAACACACATGTTCCAGAAACATCAAGATTTTTTTTAAGTTTATAACCCTTCACTTCCGAGGCCATTTACTGGATCCTGCGTTGCTCTGAGCTTTAAACAAAAAAATTTATTGCCCAACTTTAATTTCCTTTTCAACGGTGAAAAAATTATGTCTCTAGCTCTTCTGGTTCAAAAGTTATGGCCGTTTAAAGTTAGAGGTTTTTTTCTCCAAACTGCTTTTTCATGGTTTGCAAGGTGTTTCCGTAGTCAAGCGAGGTGCATTGGGGACACTTTTGACCATGTTGGATGGTGTCCATGGTCCTCCCAAGTACCCTAGAGCCACTTTTAACCATGTTGGATGGTGTTCCATGGTGCTCCAAGTACCCTAGAGCCACTTTTAACCATGTGGATGGTGTTCCATGGTGCTCCCAAGTACCCTAGAGCCACTTTTAACCATGTTTGGATGGGTTCCATGGTCCTCCCAAGTACCCTAGAGCCCTTTTAACCATGTTGGATGGTGTCCATGGTGCTCCCAAGTACCCTAGAGCCACTTTAACCATGTTGGATGGTGTTCCATGGTGCTCCCAGTACCCTAGAGCACTTTTAACCATGTTGGATGGTGCTCCATGGTGCTCCAAGTACCCTAGAGCCACTTTTTACATGTTGGATGTTGTCCCAAAGTCATTCCAAGGCATTGGAGGACTATGGATACAGCAACACACATGTTCCAGAAACATCAAGATTTTTTTTTAAGTTTATAACCCTTCACTTCCGAGGCCATTTACTGGATCCTGCGTTGCTCTGAGCTTTAAACAAAAAAAATTTGTATTGCCCAACTTTTAATTTCCTTTCCAACGGTGAAAAAATTATGTCTCTAGCTCTTCTGGTTCAAAAGTTATGGCCGTTTAAAGTTAGAGGTTTTTTTTCTTCCAAACTGCTTTTTTCATGAGTTTGCAAGGTGTTCCGTAGTCAAGCGAGGTGCATTGGGGACACTTTTAACCATGTTGGATGGTGTTCCATGGTCCTCCCAAGTACCCTAGAGCCATTTTTAACCATGTTGGATGGTGTTCCATGGTGCTCCCAAGTACCCTAGAGCCACTTTTTACCATGTTGGATGGTGTCCCAAAGTCATTCCAAGTGCATTGGAGACTATGGATACAGCAACACACATGTTCCAGAAACATCAAGATTTTTTTAAGTTTATAAACCCTTCACTTCCGAGGCCATTTACTGGATCCTGCGTTGCTCTGAGCTTTAAACAAAAAAAATTTGTATTGCCCACTTTTAATTTCCTTTCCAACGGTGAAAAAATTATGTCTCTAGCTCTTCTGGTTCAAAAGTTATGGCCGTTTAAAGTTAGAGGTTTTTTTTCTTCCAAACTGCTTTTTTCATGAGTTTGCAAGGTGTTCCGTAGTCAAGCGAGGTGCATTGGGGACACTTTTGACCATGTTGGATGGTGTTCCATGGTCCTCCCAAGTACCCTAGAGCCACTTTTAACCATGTTGGATGGTGTTCCATGGTGCTCCCAAGTACCCTAGAGCCACTTTTAACCATGTTGGATGGTGTTCCATGGTGCTCCCAAGTACCCTAGAGCCACTTTTAACCATGTTGGATGGTGTTCCATGGTGCTCCCAAGTACCCTAGAGACACTTTTAACCATGTTGGATGGTGTTCCATGGTGCTCCCAAGTACCCTAGAGCCACTTTTAACCATGTTGGAAGGTGTCCCAAAGTCATTCCAAGTGCATTGGAGACTATGGATACAGCAACACACATGTTCCAGAAACATCAAGATTTTTTTTAAGTTTATAAACCCTTCACTTCCGAGGCCATTTACTGGATCCTGCGTTGCTCTGAGCTTTAATTAAAAAAAATTTGTATTGCCCAACTTTTAATTTCCTTTCCAACGGTGAAAAAATTATGTCTCTAGCTCTTCTGGTTCAAAAGTTATGGCCGTTTAAAGTTAGAGGTTTTTTTTCTTCCAAACTGCTTTTTTCATGAGTTTGCAAGGTGTTCCGTAGTCAAGCGAGGTGCATTGGGGACACTTTTGACCATGTTGGATGGTGTTCCATGGTCCTCCCAAGTACCCTAGAGCCACTTTTAACCATGTTGGATGGTGTTCCATGGTGCTCCCAAGTACCCTAGAGCCACTTTTAACCATGTTGGATGGTGTTCCATGGTGCTCCCAAGTACCCTAGAGCCACTTTTAACCATGTTGGATGGTGTTCCATGGTGCTCCCAAGTACCCTAGAGCCACTTTTAACCATGTTGGATGGTGTCCCAAAGTCATTCCAAGTGCATTGGAGACTATGGATACAGCAACACACATGTTCCAGAAACATCAAGATTTTTTTAAGTTTATAAACCCTTCACTTCCGAGGCCATTTACTGGATCCTGCGTTGCTCTGAGCTTTTTAAACAAAAAATTTGTATTGCCCAACTTTTAATTTCCTTTCCAACGGTGAAAAAATATGTCTCTAGCTCTTCTGGTTCAAAGTTATGGCCGTTTAAAGTTAGAGGTTTTTTTTCTTCCAAACTGCTTTTTTCATGAGTTTGCAAGGTGTTCCGTAGTCAAGCGAGGTGCATTGGGACACTTTTGACCATGTTGGATGGTGTTCCATGGTCCTCCCAAGTACCCTAGAGCCACTTTTAACCATGTTGGATGGTGTTCCATGGTGCTCCCAAGTACCCTAGAGCCACTTTTAACCATGTTGGATGGTGTTCCATGGTCTCCCAAGTACCCTAGAGCCACTTTTAACCATGTTGGATGGTGTTCCATGGTCCTCCCAAGTACCCTAGAGCCACTTTTAACCATGTTGGATGGTGTTCCATGGTGCTCCCAAGTACCCTAGAGCCACTTTTAACCATGTTGGATGTGTTCCATGGTGCTCCCAAGTACCCTAGAGCCACTTTTTACCATGTTGGATGGTGTCCCAAAGTCATTCCAAGTGCATTGGAGACTATGGATACAGCAACACACATGTTCCAGAAACATCAAGATTTTTTTTAAGTTTATAAACCCTTCACTTCCGAGGCCATTTACTGGATCCTGCGTTGCTCTGAGCTTTAAACAAAAAAAATTTGTATTGCCCAACTTTTAATTTCCTTTCCAACGGTGAAAAAATTATGTCTCTAGCTCTTCTGGTTCAAAAGTTATGGCCGTTTAAAGTTAGAGGTTTTTTTTCTTCCAACTGCTTTTTTCATGAGTTTGCAAGGTGTTCCGTAGTCAAGCGAGGTGCATTGGGGACACTTTTAACCATGTTGGATGGTGTTCCATGGTCCTCCCAAGTACCCTAGAGCCATTTTTAACCATGTTGGATGGTGTTCCATGGTGCTCCCAAGTACCCTAGAGCCACTTTTTACCATGTTGGATGGTGTCCCAAAGTCATTCCAAGTGCATTGGAGACTATGGATACAGCAACACACATGTTCCAGAAACATCAAGATTTTTTTTAAGTTTATAAACCCTTCACTTCCGAGGCCATTTACTGGATCCTGCGTTGCTCTGAGCTTTAAACAAAAAAAATTTGTATTGCCCAACTTTTAATTTCCTTTCCAACGGTGAAAAAATTATGTCTCTAGCTCTTCTGGTTCAAAAGTTATGGCCGTTTAAAGTTAGAGGTTTTTTTTCTTCCAAACTGCTTTTTTCATGAGTTTGCAAGGTGTTCCGTAGTCAAGCGAGGTGCATTGGGACACTTTTGACCATGTTGGATGGTGTTCCATGGTCCTCCCAAGTACCCTAGAGCCACTTTTAACCATGTTGGATGGTGTTCCATGGTGCTCCCAAGTACCCTAGAGCCACTTTTAACCATGTTGGATGGTGTTCCATGGTGCTCCCAAGTACCCTAGAGCCACTTTTAACCATGTTGGATGGTGTTCCATGGTGCTCCCAAGTACCCTAGAGACACTTTTAACCATGTTGGATGGTGTTCCATGGTGCTCCCAAGTACCCTAGAGCCACTTTTAACCATGTTGGAAGGTGTCCCAAAGTCATTCCAAGTGCATTGGAGACTATGGATACAGCAACACACATGTTCCAGAAACATCAAGATTTTTTTAAGTTTATAAACCCTTCACTTCCGAGGCCATTTACTGGATCCTGCGTTGCTCTGAGCTTTAACAAAAAAAATTTGTATTGCCCAACTTTTAATTTCCTTTCCAACGGTGAAAAAATTATGTCTCTAGCTCTTCTGGTTCAAAAGTTATGGCCGTTTAAAGTTAGAGGTTTTTTTTCTTCCAAACTGCTTTTTTCATGAGTTTGCAAGGTGTTCCGTAGTCAAGCGAGGTGCATTGGGGACACTTTTGACCATGTTGGATGGTGTTCCATGGTCCTCCCAAGTACCCTAGAGCCACTTTTAACCATGTTGGATGGTGTTCCATGGTGCTCCCAAGTACCCTAGAGCCACTTTTAACCATGTTGGATGGTGTTCCATGGTGCTCCCAAGTACCCTAGAGACACTTTTAACCATGTTGGATGGTGTTCCATGGTGCTCCCAAGTACCCTAGAGCCACTTTTAACCATGTTGGATGGTGTCCCAAAGTCATTCCAAGTGCATTGGAGACTATGGATACAGCAACACACATGTTCCAGAAACATCAAGATTTTTTTTAAGTTTATAAACCCTTCACTTCCGAGGCCATTTACTGGATCCTGCGTTGCTCTGAGCTTTAAACAAAAAAAATTTGTATTGCCCAACTTTTAATTTCCTTTCCAACGGTGAAAAATTATGTCTCTAGCTCTTCTGGTTCAAAAGTTATGGCCGTTTAAAGTTAGAGGTTTTTTTTCTTCCAAACTGCTTTTTTCATGAGTTTGCAAGGTGTTCCGTAGTCAAGCGAGGTGCATTGGGGACACTTTTGACCATGTTGGATGGTGTTCCATGGTCCTCCCAAGTACCCTAGAGCCACTTTTAACCATGTTGGATGGTGTTCCATGGTGCTCCCAAGTACCCTAGAGCCACTTTTAACCATGTTGGATGGTGTTCCATGGTGCTCCCAAGTACCCTAGAGCCACTTTTAACCATGTTGGATGGTGTTCCATGGTCCTCCCAAGTACCCTAGAGCCACTTTTAACCATGTTGGATGGTGTTCCATGGTGCTCCCAAGTACCCTAGAGCCACTTTTAACCATGTTGGATGGTGTTCCATGGTGCTCCCAAGTACCCTAGAGCCACTTTTAACCATGTTGGATGGTGCTCCATGGTGCTCCCAAGTACCCTAGAGCCACTTTTTACCATGTTGGATGGTGTCCCAAAGTCATTCCAAGTGCATTGGAGACTATGGATACAGCAACACACATGTTCCAGAAACATCAAGATTTTTTTTAAGTTTATAAACCCTTCACTTCCGAGGCCATTTACTGGATCCTGCGTTGCTCTGAGCTTTAAACAAAAAAATTTGTATTGCCCAACTTTTAATTTTCTTTCCAACGGTGTGAAAAATTATGTCTCTAGCTCTTCTGGTTCAAAAGTTATGGCCGTTTAAAGTTAGAGGTTTTTTTTCTTCCAAACTGCTTTTTTCATGAGTTTGCAAGGTGTTCCGTAGTCAAGCGAGGTGCATTGGGGACACTTTTGACCATGTTGGATGGTGTTCCATGGTCCTCCCAAGTACCCTAGAGCCACTTAACCATGTTGGATGGTGTTCCATGGTGTCCCAAGTACCCTAGAGCCACTTTTAACCATGTTGGATGGTGTTCCATGGTGCTCCCAAGTACCCTAGAGCCACTTTTAACCATGTTGGATGGTGTTCCATGGTCCTCCCAAGTACCCTAGAGCCACTTTTAACCATGTTGGATGGTGTTCCATGGTGCTCCCAAGTACCCTAGAGCCACTTTTAACCATGTTGATGGTGTTCCATGTGCTCCCCAAGTACCCTAGAGACACTTTTAACCATGTTGGATGGTGTTCCATGGTGCCCCAAGTACCCTAGAGCCACTTTTAACCATGTTGGATGGTGTCCCAAGTCATTCCAAGTGCATTGGGAGACTATGGATACAGCAACACACATGTTCCAGAAACATCAAGATTTTTTTAAGTTATAAACCCTTCACTTCCGAGGCCATTTACTGGATCCTGCGTTGCTCTGAGCTTTTAAAAAAAAAAAAAAATTTGTATTGCCCAACTTTTAATTTCCTTTCCAAACGGTGAAAAATTATGTCTCTAGCTCTTCTGTTCAAAAGTTATGGCCGTTTAAAGTTAGAGGTTTTTTTTCTTCCAAACTGCTTTTTTCATGAGTTTGCAAGGTGTTCCGTAGTCAAGCGAGGTGCATTGGGGACACTTTTAACCATGTTGGATGGTGTTCCATGGTCCTCCCAAGTACCCTAGAGCCATTTTTAACCATGTTGGATGGTGTTCCATGGTGCTCCCAAGTACCCTAGAGCCACTTTTTACCATGTTGGATGGTGTCCCAAAGTCATTCCAAGTGCATTGGAGACTATGGATACAGCAACACACATGTTCCAGAAACATCAAGATTTTTTTTAAGTTTTATAAACCCTTCACTTCCGAGGCCATTTACTGGATCCTGCGTTGCTCTGAGCTTTTAAACAAAAAAAATTTGTATTCCCCAACTTTTAATTTTCCTTTCCAAGGTGAAAAAATATGTCTCTAGCTCTTCTGGTTCAAAAGTTTGGCCGTTTAAAGTTAGAGTTTTTTTTCTCCAAACTGCTTTTTTTCATGAGTTTGCAAGGTGTTCCGTAGTCAAGCGAGGTGCATTGGGGCACTTTTGACCATGTTGGATGGTGTTCCATGGTCCTCCCAAGTACCCTAGAGACACTTTTAACCATGTTGGATGGTGTTCCATGGTGCTCCCAAGTACCCTAGAGCCATATTTAATCATGTTGGATGGTGTTCCATGGTGCTCCCAAGTACCCTAGAGAGACTTTTAACCATGTTGGAAGGTGTTCCATGGTGCTCCCAAGTACCCTAGAGCCACTTTTACTAACCATGTTGGATGGTGTCCCAAAGTCATTCCAAGTGCATTGAGACTATGGATACAGCAACACACATGTTCCCAGAAACATCAAGATTTTTTTTAAGTTTATAACCCTTCACTTCCGAGGCCATTTACTGGATCCTGCGTTGCTCTGAGCTTAAAAACAAAAAAAATTTGTATTGCCCAACTTTAATTTTCTTTCCAACGGTGAAAAAATTTATGTCTCTAGCTCTTCTGTTCAAAAGTTATGGCCGTTTAAAGTTAGAGGTTTTTTTCTTCCAAACTGCTTTTTTCATGAGTTTGCAAGGTGTTCCGTAGTCAGCGAGGTGCATTGGGGACACTTTTTAACCATGTTGGATGGTGTTCCATGGTCCTCCAAGTACCCTAGAGCCACTTTTAACCATGTTGGATGGTGTTCCATGGTGCTCCCAGTACCCTAGAGCCACTTTTTAACCATGTTGGATGGTGTTCCATGGTGCTCCCAAGTACCCTAGAGCCACTTTTAACCATGTTGGATGGTGCTTCCATGGTGCTCCCAAGTACCCAGAGCCACTTTTAACCATGTTGGATGGTGTCCCAAAGTCATTCCAGTGCATTGGAGACTATGGATACAGCAACACACATGTTCCCGAAACATCAAGATTTTTTTTTAAGTTTATAAACCCTTCACTTCCGAGGCCATTTACTGGATCCTGCGTTGCTCTGAGCTTTAAACCAAAAAATTTGTATTGCCCAACTTTAATTTCCTTTCCAACGGTGAAAAAATTATGTCTCTAGCTCTTCTGGTTCAAAAGTTATGGCCGTTTAAAGTTAGACGTTTTTTTCTTCAAAAAATCTTTTTCCATGAGTTTGCAAGGTGTTCCGTAGTCAAGCGAGGTGCATTGGGGACACTTTTAACCATGTTGGATGGTGTTCCATGGTCCTCCCAAGTACCCTAGAGACACTTTTAACCATGTTGGATGGTGTTCCATGGTCCTCCCAAGTACCCTAGAGACACTTTTAACCAAGTTGGATGGTGTTCCATGGTGCTCCCAAGTACCCTAGAGACCCTTTTACCATGTTGGATGGTGTCCATGGTGCTCCTAAGTACCCTAGAGACACTTTAACCATGGTTGATGGTGTTCCATGTGCTCCCAAGTACCCTAGAGACCTGTAGTGCTTGCGCGATACATTTATTTTGTTTAACGTGACATTGCGACGAGTGAATTACACGTGAACTGTATTGGTCGGCGGTCGAAAGATAAGAGAGCGACAATCGGCGCATCCGATCGCTCGCAAGCTCGAGGACCACGATCGGCGCATCCGATCGCTCCTATTCGTGTCCTATTCTTCGTGTCCTATCCTTCGTATCCTATACTTCGTTCCTATACTTCGTATTACATCGCTACCTACCTACACTAACTTAATCTTACCACAGTGTGACGCTCGAAAGTGGTGAATTCGGAAAAGCAGCCAGGAGCGCAACACACCACCAGTGGTGCCGAACCCACACGATCCCCCTCCAGTGACGTAGTCACGCTTTTATATCTGCCGTCAAACGCTTATTGCGGACTCGGCGGTCTTATTCTTAGCGAAAATGAACATGTTTTTTCGTTACGGGGGACTTTTCCAGCGGCTTGGTTGCCTTAGTATGAGCTTCACACTCAAAAGCGGGTTTGAGTCGATCAATAGAAATTGATTCATTCCTATCCTTCATTTGAATGACAAAAATTTTCTGAATCTTCGAACAACGGTATATGGACCGTCATAGGGAGCTTGAAGTCCTGTTTTGACCTTATCAACCCTGACAAATACTTGTCTACAATTTCTAGGGCTTTAGGTATGTAGTTGTTCGTATTATGTTATCTTTAGGGCTCGATGGCTCTACGGATTTGAATGCTTTTTTTAAATCAACGATTAAGTCAGATGTATCATCATCGATTTCGTCTCTAGATGGTACAAAAACTTCTGCAGGTAATCGGAGACTTTGACCGTAGACCATTTCTGCTGGGCAACCTCTGATTTCATCTTTATAAGAAAGACGAATGCCGAGAAGTATTAATGGTAACCGAACTGTCCATCGTGGTGAGTTCCCACTAGCTTTTAAGGCTTCCTTTAGCCGACGGTGGAAACGTTCCACCATACCGTTGGCTTTGTGGATGATAGGCAGTGGTTGCAATATGGTGTGCCCAATAGTTTGGTCAACTCCTCGAATAATCTTGAAGTGAATTGTCTTCCTCTATCTGTCGTAATTCTTAACGGACAACCAAACCTAGACACATACTGTTCCACGAAAGTTTTGGCAACAGTAGCCGCAGAGATGTTAGTTAGAGGATAACACTCTGGCCATCTGGTGAAACGATCTACTACTACTGTTAATAAATATATTTTGTCCTCAGATGGAGGTAAGGGTCCAACAATGTCCATATGAATATGGTCAAACCTTCCCTTTGGAAGTGAAAAAGATTCCAAAGGTGATTTTGGTGTGCCTAACTACTTTAGCTCTTTGGCAAGCAGAACATGCGCGAGTCCAATTAGCTACATCTTTATTTATGGCTGGCCAAAAATATCGATCAGTCATCATTTTCCTAGATGCTTTTATGCCAGGATGGGAGGCATTGTGCACACCATCGTATGTTTCCTTACGTAAGGATTTCGGGACGTACAGTCTATTTTTCCCCGTAGAGACCTCAAAATACAATTCTGTGTTGTTTAGCAAAAGCTTATCAAGTTTATAAGCAGAGTTTTTATTTTTTTTATTCTCCAATAATGTTTTCAATTGTTCATCAGTACGTTGACATTCAGAGAAATTTTGTAATCCAAGTTACTAATTGAATCCGTTTCTGCCACACGCGAGAGAGTATCTGCAACTATGTTGCTGTCTCCTTTGATGTATCGAATGTCGCTTGAGAACTGAGAAATGAAATCTAAATGACGATTTTGTCGAGGTGATTTCTCGGTTTTGACGTCAGCGCTGTGGTGAGCGGTTTATGGTCAGTATATATAATAAATGACCTGCCTTCTAAAAATGTCTAAAATGCTTGATGCTCAGCACGATTGCCAATAATTCTCTATCGAACGTAGAGTATCTTTGTTCGGTTGGGGTGATTACTCTAGAGAAGAATGCTAGTGGTTGGCAACTTCCTTCAAATGCTGTTCCAGCACCGCTCCCACGGCGAAATTAGATGCGTCCGTGGTTAAAGAATAAACTGCATCGGACCTTGGGTGTGACAGTATCGTAGCTTTTGCTAGGTCTGACTTGACCTGAAGGGCCGCTTTGTCGCACTCCTCCGACCAGTCGAATGTCTTTAATTTCTGCTTGGTGTGCTGTGCTATCAACTTGTACAAGGGTCTCAACGTATTTGAAACGCTCGGTAAGAAACGGTGATAATAGTTGACCATTCCCACAAATCGCTGTAGTTGTTTAACCGATTTTGGCGTTGGGAATGTTTTTATCGCTTCTACCTTATCCGCGCATGGGATAATTCCATTAGCTGAAATTGTGTGGCTTAAGAAATTAATGGTAGATACACCTAGCACACACTTGGACGGTTTAATTTTAAATCGTATTCTGCCAGCCGATTGAACACTATGCGCAAGTGCTCAAGGTGCGTTTCCTTCGTCGAACTGGCAATTAGAATATCGTCAATGTAGACGAATACGAAACTGAGGTCATTGAATAAACTGTTCATGAACCTCTGAAATGTTTGACCGGCATTTTTTAAACCAAAAGGCATTCGTAAAAATTCGAACATGCCGAAAGGGGTAGTAATGGCCGTCTTATGTATGTCCTCTTCTGCTACTGGGGATCATATGATATGCTCGTACTATGTCAAGCTTTGAAAAAAAATTGCAACCCTGCAGTTGCATGGTAAAGTCCTGGATGTGAGGGATCGGATACCGATCTGGTGTCGTAATGGCATTAAGCCTTCGATAATCCCCACATGGTCTCCAGTCATTGTCACCCTTCGGCACCATATGCAAGGGTGATGACCCTGGTGATGATGATGGGCGACAAATTCCTAAGTCTACCATTTGCTGAAATTCCACATGCGCGATTTTTCGCTTTTGCGGGTCAAGGCGACGTGGCTTCGCAAAAGGCAAAGGGCCTTTGGTTTCAATATAATGAAACACATTATGACATACTGGCTTTCTGTAGTCCGGTGGTTCTACCAAAGATGGAAACTGGTGTAGAACTCGTCCGAAGTCTCCTGCTTCAAGTACAAAATGTTTAGGGGAAGAAGTATCCACAGTGCCATGATCCTATGATCGCTAAATTAGTGGTCGAATCAATTAGCTTACGCCCTTTGATATCCACTAGTATTCCGGTTTTGTATAAAAACCGCTCCTATTATAGGACGATTTACGGATGCTATGATAAAAATATGGGTAAAAACTCTTTTGAAACCTAAACTTACTTGAATCAGCTTTGTGCCATACGTCACTATGGTACTTCCGTTGGCTGCTTGCAAAACTAAGTCTGTAGGTTTATGAGCTTTACCAGCTAAATGAAATGGAATGACGGATACATCAGCCCCTGTGTCCACTAAAAAGGTAAATGATGTCATCATATCATTTACGAACAAACGAGGAGAAGTACTATATGCTCTAGGGAGATCCGCCAACTCCCGTGAGCTTCTTAGTTTTTTTCTCTTCTCTGAGTGTTTGACTCGTGTTGTGGAAAAATTACAGGGCTTAACACACTTGGTTGCTCCGTTACCGTATCTGTAATGATACCAACAAAATGGTTTCCTATCACGAGATGGACTTTGGAAATTTCTTCGTTCTCTAGAGAAGCTGCGTCTATGATCACGATGTTGTCGTTGGGAAAGATTTGACATCTTCTTGATCATGTCGCGTAGTTCGCTTATTTCACGCCGGATTTCATCAGACGCTGAATCGCATGTAACTCTAGCACGAGTATTCACTTCGGATAGTCCACTAGATTGTGTGCATTCCCATAACCTGTCTGCTATCCGCAATTGCTCAGCGTGATCTTTTGTATCAACTGCAACTAAGGCTACCTCAATCGATTTAGGCAGTCTTGACTTCCACAATTTCCTCACAAGAGTTACGGAAAGATCGGTAGAATCCCCAGCTATCTGTAGCATGTATCGATAGAAATCTGATGGAGTTCTATCTCCTATCTCAACATGATATAACAATTTTGACAATCGTGTTTCCTCACTACTTGTCAACCGTTTTAAAATTTCTCCCTTTAAGTGAGAGTATGGTTTTACCGGGTGTCAGGACTTTTCACAATGTCCAGCACCTTAGCTAATACTTCCTTGGACATTGCAGCGATCAAATATGTGTATTGCGTGCGCTCTCCGTGAAATTTTGAAAGCTCAAATTCCGCTTCTGCTTGGAGCGAACCAAACCTCTGGAACGTCCTCCCAAAAAGTTGGTAACTTCGTAGATATACGCTCTACCCCCCAGGGGAGGATCGCCCGGTGCCGACACCTTTGTCGTTCCTGCCGAACTTGAACTCTCCTCACCCTTTCCTTCGGCACCAGCTTTCAAAGACATCACTCTGTGGTTTACAAACCAATACAAAGAATCTAACCTGTTTTCTAATTCACTACACGCACTTAAATTTTTAAACGTACCAAGGATAAAAATGACCTATAATACTGATCGCAAAATTCAGTTCAATAAATACAAGGTTTTTATAAAATGCAAGGAAAAATTCAAAACGCGTAGTATTTCAGTATAATTTATAACGAAGAAAATGTGAAAAAAAATACTGCGCTAAATTGTATACGATAAAAATGTACTAATGAAATTGCACGTAAGAAATTGCACGTATTTTCTCGTAAAAACGTAAAAACAACGTTGCACTTAATGAAATATTTACTTATAAACGCCCGAAAAAGAAAAAAAAAAAAAAACACGCGTCGTATAAAACGCATAAAAATACACTGAGTTTCTGGCACAAGTATCACCGAATGAAAAAATAATAATAATAATAATAATAAGGAACGGGCTCACCGGTTGTCGATCGATGAAAACTGGATACAAGGCCGCTTTCAACACCGCGTGGCTCCGAAAACGCGATGGCGCTACTACTTCCAAAACGCGATGGCGCTACTGCTTCCAAAATGCGATGGCGCTACTGCTTCCAACACCGCGTGGCTCCAAAAGCGATGGCGCTACGCTACTGCTTCCAACACCGCGTGGCTCCAAAAACGCGATGGCGTTACTGCTTCCAAAACCGCGTGGCTCCAAAAACGCGATGGCGTTACTACTTCCAAAACCGCGTGGCTCCAAATACACGATGGCACTACTGATTCCACGGTGGTGTTTCTGGTCACAAACAGCGACAGTGATGCTCCTTACGGGAAATCGGGTGGCTTCCTCTCTACCCCTTGTCGTGTGGTTTCCGTGCTTACACGGACACGTTGTCGAACTTGTAGCTCTTGCAGATGAAAAACACGATGACAATGGGCTCTCCGTGATCACCGTATCAAACGTGATATATGTGATCGTTCTGCTTATCTCGTGACCACAACGCAGGTGGTGGCACTTTGTATCTACTGATGTCAAATGCTGTACGGCTCCGGGAACTATGATGCTGGCCGAAACCCCAGGGTACTCCTTCAACACAGCGATGACGTGGGCCCGAGAAAAAAAATACTCTTACGGGACGTCGTTGGCTCCGAAACGGAGGGCTTCAGCAGGGCACTCACGGTGAATAGTAGTCGATCGACCGAACAATCGTGGTTGTGTAATATTATCCTACTGGATACGGCGAACCACAAATCGCGTCGGTGATAGATTTCTCCTTCACTCCAAATGCGCTTCAAGCACACGGGATAGCGATGTACCGGGACAATGGATTACGTCGGCGGCAAATACTTAACCGATGACGCGCGACGGAGAATGTTCTCCTGGGCGATTGATCACGACAGCAATTTTTCACGTTCCGCGATTTTGATCACGTCGGGGTCACCAATGTAGGCTTGCGCGATACAATTTATTTTGTTTAACGTGACATTGCGACGAGTGAATTACACGTGAACTGTATTGGTCGGCGGTCGAAAGATAAGAGAGCGACAATCGGCGCATCCGATCGCTCGCAAGCTCGAGGACCACGATCGGCGCATCCGATCGCTCCTATTCGTGTCCTATCCTTCGTGTCCTATCCTTCGTATCCTATACTTCGTGTCCTATACTTCGTATTACATCGCTACCTACCTACCTAACTTAATCTTACCACAGTGTGACGCTCGAAAGTGGTGAATTCGGAAAAGCAGCCAGGA
>NW_024428746.1:0-17376 GCF_017562075.2 Anopheles merus | reverse complement strand
GTCCATGTTGGTACAAGTTGCGTCAGGATAGCCATGCACCAAAATTGTGTACCGATCAGGGAAAGTACAACACGGAGGGCGCAGCCCGAGCGTACGCGTTCATGGATGTCCATGTTGGTACAAATCTACATGTACGTACCTAGTTTTTGTGTCAAAAGTTGCAATAAAGTGCTTGTATGCTTAAAATGCTTATCTCAACGGTCACCTTTTGGCCTGCCCTTTATAGACAGAAACCTAGAAAGATACGCCCGAGGGCGGTAGCCCGAGGGCGAAACTCGCGATTTTTGTGTTTTTCCATTCGCCCGGGACGACGAAATGAGCTCTGTGCACATCGTGCCGAAAACTGTCTTCTCCACCTTTGTTTTTGTCCGTCTGATCATAAAAATCACCCTTATTTGTGTACCATTTGGAGTGCGCAGCCCAAACGTACGCGTTAATGTTAATGTTTGTATACACTACATGTATGTTCCTAGGATTTGGTAATTGAGTCAAACACACAATTCCCGACCGTCGCGGACACCATTCTTGGACAGAAGTCCTAGTACGTAGAGTACTTTCCCTAGGTATGTGCCGTTCGTGACTATCGTTGCGGCATACGGACACGCTGGGTATGTTTACCATACAAGGTTTACTAGGGAAACCTGCTTGCTCGACCATTGCCCTCCCGTCGCGGACACCATTCTTGGACAGAAGTCCTAGTACGTAGAGTACTTTCCCTAGGTATGTGCCCGTTCGTGATATCGTTGCGTGCATACGGACACGCTTGGGTATGTTTACCATACAAGGTTTACTAGGGAAACCTGCTTGCTCGACCATTGCCCTCCCGTCGCGGACACCATTCTTGGACAGAAGTAGTCCTAGTACGTAGAGTACTTCCCTAGGTATGTGCCCGTTCGTGACTATCGTTGCGTGCATACGGACACGCTTGGGTATGTTTACCATACAAGGTTTACTAGGGAAACCTGCTTGCTCGACCATTGCCCTCCCGTCGCGGACACCATTCTTGGACAGAAGTCCTAGTACGTAGAGTACTTCCCTAGGTATGTGCCCGTTCGTGACTATCGTTGCGTGCATACGGACACGCTTGGGTATGTTTACCATACAAGGTTTATAGGGAAACCAGGAAGGAATTCTAGGCACAGTTTGTTCCATCCACAGAACTCGTTCTCTTAGGTAGCTATTTAACGTTTGCCATGATAAGTAAACTGCTTCCCCGACCGTCGCGGACACCATTCTTGGACAGAAGTCCTAGTACGTAGAGTACTTTCCCTAGGTATGTGCCCGTTCGTGACTATCGTTGCGTGCATACGGACACGCTTGGGTATGTTTACCATACAAGGTTTACTAGGGAACCTGCTTGCTCGACCATTGCCCTCCGTCGCGGACACCATTCTTGGACAGAAGTCCTAGTACGTAGAGTACTTTCCCTAGGTATGTGCCGTTCGTGACTATCGTTGCGTGCATACGGACACGCTTGGGTATGTTTACCATACAAGGTTTACTAGGGAAACCTGCTTGCTCGACCATTGCCCTCCCGTCGCGGACACCATTCTTGGACAGAAGTCCTAGTACGTAGAGTACTTTCCTAGGTATGTGCCCGTTCGTGACTATCGTTGCGTGCATACGGACACGCTTGGGTATGTTACCATACAAGGTTTACTAGGGAAACCTGCTTGCTCGACCATTGCCCTCCCGTCGCGGACACCATTCTTGGACAGAAGTCCTAGTACGTAGAGTACTTTCCCTAGGTATGTGCCCGTTCGTGACTATCGTTGCGTGCATACGGACACGTGGGTATGTTTACCATACAAGGTTTACTAGGGAAACCTGCTTGCTCGACCATTGCCCTCCCGTCGCGGACACCATTCTTGGACAGAAGTCCTAGTACGTAGAGTACTTTCCCTAGGTATGTGCCCGTTCGTGACTATCGTTGCGTGCATACGGACACGCTTGGGTATGTTTACCATACAAGGTTTACTAGGGAAACCTGCTTGCTCGACCATTGCCCTCCCGTCGCGGACACCATTCTTGGACAGAAGTCCTAGTACGTAGAGTACTTTCCCTAGGTATGTGCCCGTTCGTGACTATCGTTGCGTGCATACGGACACGCTTGGGTATGTTTACCATACAAGGTTTACTAGGGAAACCTGCTTGCTCGACCATTGCCCTCCCGTCGCGGACACCATTCTTGGACAGAAGTCCTAGTACGTAGAGTACTTTCCCTAGGTATGTGCCCGTTCGTGACTATCGTTGCGTGCATACGGACACGCTTGGGTATGTTTACCATACAAGGTTTACTAGGGAAACCTGCTTGCTCGACCATTGCCCTCCCGTCGCGGACACCATTCTTGGACAGAAGTCCTAGTACGTAGAGTACTTTCCCTAGGTATGTGCCCGTTCGTGACTATCGTTGCGTGCATACGGACACGCTTGGGTATGTTTACCATACAAGGTTTACTAGGGAAACCTGCTTGCTCGACCATTGCCCTCCCGTCGCGGACACCATTCTTGGACAGAAGTCCTAGTACGTAGAGTACTTTCCCTAGGTATGTGCCCGTTCGTGACTATCGTTGCGTGCATACGGACACGCTTGGGTATGTTTACCATACAAGGTTTACTAGGGAAACCTGCTTGCTCGACCATTGCCCTCCCGTCGCGGACACCATTCTTGGACAGAAGTCCTAGTACGTAGAGTACTTTCCCTAGGTATGTGCCCGTTCGTGACTATCGTTGCGTGCATACGGACACGCTTGGGTATGTTTACCATACAAGGTTTACTAGGGAAACCTGCTTGCTCGACCATTGCCCTCCCGTCGCGGACACCATTCTTGGACAGAAGTCCTAGTACGTAGAGTACTTTCCCTAGGTATGTGCCCGTTCGTGACTATCGTTGCGTGCATACGGACACGCTTGGGTATGTTTACCATACAAGGTTTACTAGGGAAACCTGCTTGCTCGACCATTGCCCTCCCGTCGCGGACACCATTCTTGGACAGAAGTCCTAGTACGTAGAGTACTTTCCCTAGGTATGTGCCCGTTCGTGACTATCGTTGCGTGCATACGGACACGCTTGGGTATGTTTACCATACAAGGTTTACTAGGGAAACCTGCTTGCTCGACCATTGCCCTCCCGTCGCGGACACCATTCTTGGACAGAAGTCCTAGTACGTAGAGTACTTTCCCTAGGTATGTGCCCGTTCGTGACTATCGTTGCGTGCATACGGACACGCTTGGGTATGTTTACCATACAAGGTTTACTAGGGAAACCTGCTTGCTCGACCATTGCCCTCCCGTCGCGGACACCATTCTTGGACAGAAGTCCTAGTACGTAGAGTACTTTCCCTAGGTATGTGCCCGTTCGTGACTATCGTTGCGTGCATACGGACACGCTTGGGTATGTTTACCATACAAGGTTTACTAGGGAAACCTGCTTGCTCGACCATTGCCCTCCCGTCGCGGACACCATTCTTGGACAGAAGTCCTAGTACGTAGAGTACTTTCCCTAGGTATGTGCCCGTTCGTGACTATCGTTGCGTGCATACGGACACGCTTGGGTATGTTTACCATACAAGGTTTACTAGGGAAACCTGCTTGCTCGACCATTGCCCTCCCGTCGCGGACACCATTCTTGGACAGAAGTCCTAGTACGTAGAGTACTTTCCCTAGGTATGTGCCCGTTCGTGACTATCGTTGCGTGCATACGGACACGCTTGGGTATGTTTACCATACAAGGTTTACTAGGGAAACCTGCTTGCTCGACCATTGCCCTCCCGTCGCGGACACCATTCTTGGACAGAAGTCCTAGTACGTAGAGTACTTTCCCTAGGTATGTGCCCGTTCGTGACTATCGTTGCGTGCATACGGACACGCTTGGGTATGTTTACCATACAAGGTTTACTAGGGAAACCTGCTTGCTCGACCATTGCCCTCCCGTCGCGGACACCATTCTTGGACAGAAGTCCTAGTACGTAGAGTACTTTCCCTAGGTATGTGCCCGTTCGTGACTATCGTTGCGTGCATACGGACACGCTTGGGTATGTTTACCATACAAGGTTTACTAGGGAAACCTGCTTGCTCGACCATTGCCCTCCCGTCGCGGACACCATTCTTGGACAGAAGTCCTAGTACGTAGAGTACTTTCCCTAGGTATGTGCCCGTTCGTGACTATCGTTGCGTGCATACGGACACGCTTGGGTATGTTTACCATACAAGGTTTACTAGGGAAACCTGCTTGCTCGACCATTGCCCTCCCGTCGCGGACACCATTCTTGGACAGAAGTCCTAGTACGTAGAGTACTTTCCCTAGGTATGTGCCCGTTCGTGACTATCGTTGCGTGCATACGGACACGCTTGGGTATGTTTACCATACAAGGTTTACTAGGGAAACCTGCTTGCTCGACCATTGCCCTCCCGTCGCGGACACCATTCTTGGACAGAAGTCCTAGTACGTAGAGTACTTTCCCTAGGTATGTGCCCGTTCGTGACTATCGTTGCGTGCATACGGACACGCTTGGGTATGTTTACCATACAAGGTTTACTAGGGAAACCAGGAAGGATTCTAGGACACGTTTTGTTCCACCACAGTAACTTTCGTTCTCTTAAGGTAGCTATTTAACTTGTTTGCCATGATAAGCAACCTGCTTCCCGACCGTCGCGGACACCATTCTTGGACAGAAGTCCTAGTACGTAGAGTACTTTCCCTAGGTATGTGCCCGTTCGTGACTATCGTTGCGTGCATACGGACACGCTTGGGTATGTTTACCATACAAGGTTTACTAGGGAAACCTGCTTGCTCGACCATTGCCCTCCCGTCGCGGACACCATTCTTGGACAGAAGTCCTAGTACGTAGAGTACTTTCCCTAGGTATGTGCCCGTTCGTGACTATCGTTGCGTGCATACGGACACGCTTGGGTATGTTTACCATACAAGGTTTACTAGGGAAACCTGCTTGCTCGACCATTGCCCTCCCGTCGCGGACACCATTCTTGGACAGAAGTCCTAGTACGTAGAGTACTTTCCCTAGGTATGTGCCCGTTCGTGACTATCGTTGCGTGCATACGGACACGCTTGGGTATGTTTACCATACAAGGTTTACTAGGGAAACCTGCTTGCTCGACCATTGCCCTCCCGTCGCGGACACCATTCTTGGACAGAAGTCCTAGTACGTAGAGTACTTTCCCTAGGTATGTGCCCGTTCGTGACTATCGTTGCGTGCATACGGACACGCTTGGGTATGTTTACCATACAAGGTTTACTAGGGAAACCTGCTTGCTCGACCATTGCCCTCCCGTCGCGGACACCATTCTTGGACAGAAGTCCTAGTACGTAGAGTACTTTCCCTAGGTATGTGCCCGTTCGTGACTATCGTTGCGTGCATACGGACACGCTTGGGTATGTTTACCATACAAGGTTTACTAGGGAAACCTGCTTGCTCGACCATTGCCCTCCCGTCGCGGACACCATTCTTGGACAGAAGTCCTAGTACGTAGAGTACTTTCCCTAGGTATGTGCCCGTTCGTGACTATCGTTGCGTGCATACGGACACGCTTGGGTATGTTTACCATACAAGGTTTACTAGGGAAACCTGCTTGCTCGACCATTGCCCTCCCGTCGCGGACACCATTCTTGGACAGAAGTCCTAGTACGTAGAGTACTTTCCCTAGGTATGTGCCCGTTCGTGACTATCGTTGCGTGCATACGGACACGCTTGGGTATGTTTACCATACAAGGTTTACTAGGGAAACCAGGAAGGAATTCTAGGCACACGTTTTGTTCCATCCACAGTAACTTTCGTTCTCTTAAGGTAGCTATTTAACTTGTTTGCCATGATAAGCACCTGCTTCCCCGACCGTCGCGGACACCATTCTTGGACAGAAGTCCTAGTACGTAGAGTACTTTCCCTAGGTATGTGCCCGTTCGTGACTATCGTTGCGTGCATACGGACACGCTTGGGTATGTTTACCATACAAGGTTTACTAGGGAAACCTGCTTGCTCGACCATTGCCCTCCCGTCGCGGACACCATTCTTGGACAGAAGTCCTAGTACGTAGAGTACTTTCCCTAGGTATGTGCCCGTTCGTGACTATCGTTGCGTGCATACGGACACGCTTGGGTATGTTTACCATACAAGGTTTACTAGGGAAACCTGCTTGCTCGACCATTGCCCTCCCGTCGCGGACACCATTCTTGGACAGAAGTCCTAGTACGTAGAGTACTTTCCCTAGGTATGTGCCCGTTCGTGACTATCGTTGCGTGCATACGGACACGCTTGGGTATGTTTACCATACAAGGTTTACTAGGGAAACCTGCTTGCTCGACCATTGCCCTCCCGTCGCGGACACCATTCTTGGACAGAAGTCCTAGTACGTAGAGTACTTTCCCTAGGTATGTGCCCGTTCGTGACTATCGTTGCGTGCATACGGACACGCTTGGGTATGTTTACCATACAAGGTTTACTAGGGAAACCTGCTTGCTCGACCATTGCCCTCCCGTCGCGGACACCATTCTTGGACAGAAGTCCTAGTACGTAGAGTACTTTCCCTAGGTATGTGCCCGTTCGTGACTATCGTTGCGTGCATACGGACACGCTTGGGTATGTTTACCATACAAGGTTTACTAGGGAAACCTGCTTGCTCGACCATTGCCCTCCCGTCGCGGACACCATTCTTGGACAGAAGTCCTAGTACGTAGAGTACTTTCCCTAGGTATGTGCCCGTTCGTGACTATCGTTGCGTGCATACGGACACGCTTGGGTATGTTTACCATACAAGGTTTACTAGGGAAACTGCTTGCTCGACCATTGCCCTCCCGTCGCGGACACCATTCTTGGACAGAAGTCCTAGTACGTAGAGTACTTTCCCTAGGTATGTGCCCGTTCGTGACTATCGTTGCGTGCATACGGACACGCTTGGGTATGTTTACCATACAAGGTTTACTAGGGAAACCTGCTTGCTCGACCATTGCCCTCCCGTCGCGGACACCATTCTTGGACAGAAGTCCTAGTACGTAGAGTACTTTCCCTAGGTATGTGCCCGTTCGTGACTATCGTTGCGTGCATACGGACACGCTTGGGTATGTTTACCATACAAGGTTTACTAGGGAAACCTGCTTGCTCGACCATTGCCCTCCCGTCGCGGACACCATTCTTGGACAGAAGTCCTAGTACGTAGAGTACTTTCCCTAGGTATGTGCCCGTTCGTGACTATCGTTGCGTGCATACGGACACGCTTGGGTATGTTTACCATACAAGGTTTACTAGGGAAACCTGCTTGCTCGACCATTGCCCTCCCGTCGCGGACACCATTCTTGGACAGAAGTCCTAGTACGTAGAGTACTTTCCCTAGGTATGTGCCCGTTCGTGACTATCGTTGCGTGCATACGGACACGCTTGGGTATGTTTACCATACAAGGTTTACTAGGGAAACCTGCTTGCTCGACCATTGCCCTCCCGTCGCGGACACCATTCTTGGACAGAAGTCCTAGTACGTAGAGTACTTTCCCTAGGTATGTGCCCGTTCGTGACTATCGTTGCGTGCATACGGACACGCTTGGGTATGTTTACCATACAAGGTTTACTAGGGAAACCAGGAAGGAATTCTAGGCACACGTTTGTTCCATCCACAGTAACTTCGTTCTCTTAAGGTAGCTATTTAACTGTTTGCCATGATAAGAACCTGCTTCCCCGACCGTCGCGGACACCATTCTTGGACAGAAGTCCTAGTACGTAGAGTACTTTCCCTAGGTATGTGCCCGTTCGTGACTATCGTTGCGTGCATACGGACACGCTTGGGTATGTTTACCATACAAGGTTTACTAGGGAAACCTGCTTGCTCGACCATTGCCCTCCCGTCGCGGACACCATTCTTGGACAGAAGTCCTAGTACGTAGAGTACTTTCCCTAGGTATGTGCCCGTTCGTGACTATCGTTGCGTGCATACGGACACGCTTGGGTATGTTTACCATACAAGGTTTACTAGGGAAACCTGCTTGCTCGACCATTGCCCTCCCGTCGCGGACACCATTCTTGGACAGAAGTCCTAGTACGTAGAGTACTTTCCCTAGGTATGTGCCCGTTCGTGACTATCGTTGCGTGCATACGGACACGCTTGGGTATGTTTACCATACAAGGTTTACTAGGGAAACCTGCTTGCTCGACCATTGCCCTCCCGTCGCGGACACCATTCTTGGACAGAAGTCCTAGTACGTAGAGTACTTTCCCTAGGTATGTGCCCGTTCGTGACTATCGTTGCGTGCATACGGACACGCTTGGGTATGTTTACCATACAAGGTTTACTAGGGAAACCTGCTTGCTCGACCATTGCCCTCCCGTCGCGGACACCATTCTTGGACAGAAGTCCTAGTACGTAGAGTACTTTCCCTAGGTATGTGCCCGTTCGTGACTATCGTTGCGTGCATACGGACACGCTTGGGTATGTTTACCATACAAGGTTTACTAGGGAAACCTGCTTGCTCGACCATTGCCCTCCCGTCGCGGACACCATTCTTGGACAGAAGTCCTAGTACGTAGAGTACTTTCCCTAGGTATGTGCCCGTTCGTGACTATCGTTGCGTGCATACGGACACGCTTGGGTATGTTTACCATACAAGGTTTACTAGGGAAACCTGCTTGCTCGACCATTGCCCTCCCGTCGCGGACACCATTCTTGGACAGAAGTCCTAGTACGTAGAGTACTTTCCCTAGGTATGTGCCCGTTCGTGACTATCGTTGCGTGCATACGGACACGCTTGGGTATGTTTACCATACAAGGTTTACTAGGGAAACCTGCTTGCTCGACCATTGCCCTCCCGTCGCGGACACCATTCTTGGACAGAAGTCCTAGTACGTAGAGTACTTTCCCTAGGTATGTGCCCGTTCGTGACTATCGTTGCGTGCATACGGACACGCTTGGGTATGTTTACCATACAAGGTTTACTAGGGAAACCAGGAAGGAATTCTAGGCACACGTTTGTTCCATCCACAGTAACTTTCGTTCTCTTAAGGTAGCTATTTAACTTGTTTGCCATGATAAGAAACCTGCTTCCCCGACCGTCGCGGACACCATTCTTGGACAGAAGTCCTAGTACGTAGAGTACTTTCCCTAGGTATGTGCCCGTTCGTGACTATCGTTGCGTGCATACGGACACGCTTGGGTATGTTTACCATACAAGGTTTACTAGGGAAACCTGCTTGCTCGACCATTGCCCTCCCGTCGCGGACACCATTCTTGGACAGAAGTCCTAGTACGTAGAGTACTTTCCCTAGGTATGTGCCCGTTCGTGACTATCGTTGCGTGCATACGGACACGCTTGGGTATGTTTACCATACAAGGTTTACTAGGGAAACCTGCTTGCTCGACCATTGCCCTCCCGTCGCGGACACCATTCTTGGACAGAAGTCCTAGTACGTAGAGTACTTTCCCTAGGTATGTGCCCGTTCGTGACTATCGTTGCGTGCATACGGACACGCTTGGGTATGTTTACCATACAAGGTTTACTAGGGAAACCTGCTTGCTCGACCATTGCCCTCCCGTCGCGGACACCATTCTTGGACAGAAGTCCTAGTACGTAGAGTACTTTCCCTAGGTATGTGCCCGTTCGTGACTATCGTTGCGTGCATACGGACACGCTTGGGTATGTTTACCATACAAGGTTTACTAGGGAAACCTGCTTGCTCGACCATTGCCCTCCCGTCGCGGACACCATTCTTGGACAGAAGTCCTAGTACGTAGAGTACTTTCCCTAGGTATGTGCCCGTTCGTGACTATCGTTGCGTGCATACGGACACGCTTGGGTATGTTTACCATACAAGGTTTACTAGGGAAACCTGCTTGCTCGACCATTGCCCTCCCGTCGCGGACACCATTCTTGGACAGAAGTCCTAGTACGTAGAGTACTTTCCCTAGGTATGTGCCCGTTCGTGACTATCGTTGCGTGCATACGGACACGCTTGGGTATGTTTACCATACAAGGTTTACTAGGGAAACCAGGAAGGAATTCTAGGCACACGTTTTGTTCCATCCACAGTAACTTTCGTTCTCTTAAGGTAGCTATTTAACTTGTTTGCCATGATAAGAAACCTGCTTCCCCGACCGTCGCGGACACCATTCTTGGACAGAAGTCCTAGTACGTAGAGTACTTTCCCTAGGTATGTGCCCGTTCGTGACTATCGTTGCGTGCATACGGACACGCTTGGGTATGTTTACCATACAAGGTTTACTAGGGAAACCTGCTTGCTCGACCATTGCCCTCCCGTCGCGGACACCATTCTTGGACAGAAGTCCTAGTACGTAGAGTACTTTCCCTAGGTATGTGCCCGTTCGTGACTATCGTTGCGTGCATACGGACACGCTTGGGTATGTTTACCATACAAGGTTTACTAGGGAAACCTGCTTGCTCGACCATTGCCCTCCCGTCGCGGACACCATTCTTGGACAGAAGTCCTAGTACGTAGAGTACTTTCCCTAGGTATGTGCCCGTTCGTGACTATCGTTGCGTGCATACGGACACGCTTGGGTATGTTTACCATACAAGGTTTACTAGGGAAACCTGCTTGCTCGACCATTGCCCTCCCGTCGCGGACACCATTCTTGGACAGAAGTCCTAGTACGTAGAGTACTTTCCCTAGGTATGTGCCCGTTCGTGACTATCGTTGCGTGCATACGGACACGCTTGGGTATGTTTACCATACAAGGTTTACTAGGGAAACCTGCTTGCTCGACCATTGCCCTCCCGTCGCGGACACCATTCTTGGACAGAAGTCCTAGTACGTAGAGTACTTTCCCTAGGTATGTGCCCGTTCGTGACTATCGTTGCGTGCATACGGACACGCTTGGGTATGTTTACCATACAAGGTTTACTAGGGAAACCTGCTTGCTCGACCATTGCCCTCCCGTCGCGGACACCATTCTTGGACAGAAGTCCTAGTACGTAGAGTACTTTCCCTAGGTATGTGCCCGTTCGTGACTATCGTTGCGTGCATACGGACACGCTTGGGTATGTTTACCATACAAGGTTTACTAGGGAAACCTGCTTGCTCGACCATTGCCCTCCCGTCGCGGACACCATTCTTGGACAGAAGTCCTAGTACGTAGAGTACTTTCCCTAGGTATGTGCCCGTTCGTGACTATCGTTGCGTGCATACGGACACGCTTGGGTATGTTTACCATACAAGGTTTACTAGGGAAACCTGCTTGCTCGACCATTGCCCTCCCGTCGCGGACACCATTCTTGGACAGAAGTCCTAGTACGTAGAGTACTTTCCCTAGGTATGTGCCCGTTCGTGACTATCGTTGCGTGCATACGGACACGCTTGGGTATGTTTACCATACAAGGTTTACTAGGGAAACCTGCTTGCTCGACCATTGCCCTCCCGTCGCGGACACCATTCTTGGACAGAAGTCCTAGTACGTAGAGTACTTTCCCTAGGTATGTGCCCGTTCGTGACTATCGTTGCGTGCATACGGACACGCTTGGGTATGTTTACCATACAAGGTTTACTAGGGAAACCTGCTTGCTCGACCATTGCCCTCCCGTCGCGGACACCATTCTTGGACAGAAGTCCTAGTACGTAGAGTACTTTCCCTAGGTATGTGCCCGTTCGTGACTATCGTTGCGTGCATACGGACACGCTTGGGTATGTTTACCATACAAGGTTTACTAGGGAAACCAGGAAGGAATTCTAGGCACACGTTTTGTTCCATCCAGTAACTTTCGTTCTCTTAAGGTAGCTATTTAACTTGTTTGCCATGATAAGCAACCTGCTTCCCCGACCGTCGCGGACACCATTCTTGGACAGAAGTCCTAGTACGTAGAGTACTTTCCCTAGGTATGTGCCCGTTCGTGACTATCGTTGCGTGCATACGGACACGCTTGGGTATGTTTACCATACAAGGTTTACTAGGGAAACCTGCTTGCTCGACCATTGCCCTCCCGTCGCGGACACCATTCTTGGACAGAAGTCCTAGTACGTAGAGTACTTTCCCTAGGTATGTGCCCGTTCGTGACTATCGTTGCGTGCATACGGACACGCTTGGGTATGTTTACCATACAAGGTTTACTAGGGAAACCTGCTTGCTCGACCATTGCCCTCCCGTCGCGGACACCATTCTTGGACAGAAGTCCTAGTACGTAGAGTACTTTCCCTAGGTATGTGCCCGTTCGTGACTATCGTTGCGTGCATACGGACACGCTTGGGTATGTTTACCATACAAGGTTTACTAGGGAAACCTGCTTGCTCGACCATTGCCCTCCCGTCGCGGACACCATTCTTGGACAGAAGTCCTAGTACGTAGAGTACTTTCCCTAGGTATGTGCCCGTTCGTGACTATCGTTGCGTGCATACGGACACGCTTGGGTATGTTTACCATACAAGGTTTACTAGGGAAACCTGCTTGCTCGACCATTGCCCTCCCGTCGCGGACACCATTCTTGGACAGAAGTCCTAGTACGTAGAGTACTTTCCCTAGGTATGTGCCCGTTCGTGACTATCGTTGCGTGCATACGGACACGCTTGGGTATGTTTACCATACAAGGTTTACTAGGGAAACCTGCTTGCTCGACCATTGCCCTCCCGTCGCGGACACCATTCTTGGACAGAAGTCCTAGTACGTAGAGTACTTTCCCTAGGTATGTGCCCGTTCGTGACTATCGTTGCGTGCATACGGACACGCTTGGGTATGTTTACCATACAAGGTTTACTAGGGAAACCTGCTTGCTCGACCATTGCCCTCCCGTCGCGGACACCATTCTTGGACAGAAGTCCTAGTACGTAGAGTACTTTCCCTAGGTATGTGCCCGTTCGTGACTATCGTTGCGTGCATACGGACACGCTTGGGTATGTTTACCATACAAGGTTTACTAGGGAAACCTGCTTGCTCGACCATTGCCCTCCCGTCGCGGACACCATTCTTGGACAGAAGTCCTAGTACGTAGAGTACTTTCCCTAGGTATGTGCCCGTTCGTGACTATCGTTGCGTGCATACGGACACGCTTGGGTATGTTTACCATACAAGGTTTACTAGGGAAACCTGCTTGCTCGACCATTGCCCTCCCGTCGCGGACACCATTCTTGGACAGAAGTCCTAGTACGTAGAGTACTTTCCCTAGGTATGTGCCCGTTCGTGACTATCGTTGCGTGCATACGGACACGCTTGGGTATGTTTACCATACAAGGTTTACTAGGGAAACCTGCTTGCTCGACCATTGCCCTCCCGTCGCGGACACCATTCTTGGACAGAAGTCCTAGTACGTAGAGTACTTTCCCTAGGTATGTGCCCGTTCGTGACTATCGTTGCGTGCATACGGACACGCTTGGGTATGTTTACCATACAAGGTTTACTAGGGAAACCTGCTTGCTCGACCATTGCCTCCCGTCGCGGACACCATTCTTGGACAGAAGTCCTAGTACGTAGAGTACTTTCCCTAGGTATGTGCCCGTTCGTGACTATCGTTGCGTGCATACGGACACGCTTGGGTATGTTTACCATACAAGGTTTACTAGGGAAACCTGCTTGCTCGACCATTGCCCTCCCGTCGCGGACACCATTCTTGGACAGAAGTCCTAGTACGTAGAGTACTTTCCCTAGGTATGTGCCCGTTCGTGACTATCGTTGCGTGCATACGGACACGCTTGGGTATGTTTACCATACAAGGTTTACTAGGGAAACCTGCTTGCTCGACCATTGCCCTCCCGTCGCGGACACCATTCTTGGACAGAAGTCCTAGTACGTAGAGTACTTTCCCTAGGTATGTGCCCGTTCGTGACTATCGTTGCGTGCATACGGACACGCTTGGGTATGTTTACCATACAAGGTTTACTAGGGAAACCTGCTTGCTCGACCATTGCCCTCCCGTCGCGGACACCATTCTTGGACAGAAGTCCTAGTACGTAGAGTACTTTCCCTAGGTATGTGCCCGTTCGTGACTATCGTTGCGTGCATACGGACACGCTTGGGTATGTTTACCATACAAGGTTTACTAGGGAAACCTGCTTGCTCGACCATTGCCCTCCCGTCGCGGACACCATTCTTGGACAGAAGTCCTAGTACGTAGAGTACTTTCCCTAGGTATGTGCCCGTTCGTGACTATCGTTGCGTGCATACGGACACGCTTGGGTATGTTTACCATACAAGGTTTACTAGGGAAACCTGCTTGCTCGACCATTGCCCTCCCGTCGCGGACACCATTCTTGGACAGAAGTCCTAGTACGTAGAGTACTTTCCCTAGGTATGTGCCCGTTCGTGACTATCGTTGCGTGCATACGGACACGCTTGGGTATGTTTACCATACAAGGTTACTAGGGAAACCTGCTTGCTCGACCATTGCCCTCCCGTCGCGGACACCATTCTTGGACAGAAGTCCTAGTACGTAGAGTACTTTCCCTAGGTATGTGCCCGTTCGTGACTATCGTTGCGTGCATACGGACACGCTTGGGTATGTTTACCATACAAGGTTTACTAGGGAAACCTGCTTGCTCGACCATTGCCCTCCCGTCGCGGACACCATTCTTGGACAGAAGTCCTAGTACGTAGAGTACTTTCCCTAGGTATGTGCCCGTTCGTGACTATCGTTGCGTGCATACGGACACGCTTGGGTATGTTTACCATACAAGGTTTACTAGGGAAACCTGCTTGCTCGACCATTGCCCTCCCGTCGCGGACACCATTCTTGGACAGAAGTCCTAGTACGTAGAGTACTTCCCTAGGTATGTGCCCGTTCGTGACTATCGTTGCGTGCATACGGACACGCTTGGGTATGTTTACCATACAAGGTTTACTAGGGAAACCTGCTTGCTCGACCATTGCCCTCCCGTCGCGGACACCATTCTTGGACAGAAGTCCTAGTACGTAGAGTACTTTCCCTAGGTATGTGCCCGTTCGTGACTATCGTTGCGTGCATACGGACACGCTTGGGTATGTTTACCATACAAGGTTACTAGGGAACCTGCTTGCTCGACCATTGCCCCCGTCGCGGACACCATTCTTGGACAGAAGTCCTAGTACGTAGAGTACTTTCCCTAGGTATGTGCCCGTTCGTGACTATCGTTGCGTGCATACGGACACGCTTGGGTATGTTTACCATACAAGGTTTACTAGGGAAACCTGCTTGCTCGACCATTGCCCTCCCGTCGCGGACACCATTCTTGGACAGAAGTCCTAGTACGTAGAGTACTTTCCCTAGGTATGTGCCCGTTCGTGACTATCGTTGCGTGCATACGGACACGCTTGGGTATGTTTACCATACAAGGTTTACTAGGGAAACCAGGAAGGAATTCTGGCACACGTTTGTTCCATCCACAGTAACTTCGTTCTCTTAAGGTAGCTATTTACTTGTTTGCCATGATAGCAACCTGCTTCCCCGACCGTCGCGCGGACACCATTCTTGGACAGAGAAGTCCTAGTACGTAGAGTACTTTCCTAGGTATGTGGCCCCGTTCGTGACTATCGTTGCGTGCATACGGACACGCTTGGGTATGTTTACCATACAAGGTTACTAGGGAAACCTGCTTGCTCGACCATTGCCCTCCCGGTCGCGGACACCATTCTTGGACAGAAGTCCTAGTACGTAGGTACTTTCCTAGGTATGTGCCCGTTCGTGACTATCGTTGCGTGCATACGGACAGCTTGGGTATGTTTACCATACAAGGTTTACTAGGGAAACCAGGAAGGAATTCTAGGCACACTTTGTTCCATCACAGTAATTTCGTTCTCTTAAGGTAGCTATTTAACTTGTTTGCCATGATAGCAACCTGCTTCCCCGACCGTCGCGGACACCATTCTGGGACAGAAGTCCTAGTACGTAGAGTACTTTCCCTAGGTATGTGCCCGTTCGTGACTATCGTTGCGTGCATACGGACACGTGGGTATGTTTACCATACAAGGTTTACTAGGGAACCTGCTTGCTCGACCATTGCCTCCCGTCGCGGACACCATTCTTGGACAGAAGTCCTAGTACGTAGAGTACTTTCCCTAGGTATGTGCCCGTTCGTGACTATCGGTGCGTGCATACGGACACGCTTGGGTATGTTTACCATACAAGGTTACTAGGAAAACCTGCTTGCTCGACCATTGCCTCCCGTCGCGGACACCATTCTTGGACAGAAGTCCTAGTACGTAGAGTACTTTCCCTAGGTATGTGCCCGTTCGTGACTATCGTTTGCGTGCATACGGACACGCTTGGTATGTTTACCATACAAGTTTACTAGGGAAACGGCTTGCTCGACCATTGCCCTCCCGTCGCGGACACCATTCTTGGACAGAAGTCCTAGTACGTAGAGTACTTTCCCTAGGTATGTGCCCGTTCGTGACTATCGTTGCGTGCAACGGACAGCGTTGGGTATGTTTACCATACAAGGTTTACTAGGGAAAACTGCTTGCTCGACCATTGCCCTCCCGTTCGCGGACACCATTCTTGGACAGAAGTCCTAGTACTAGAGTACTTTCTAGGTATGTGCCCGTTCGTGACTATCGTTGCGTTGCATACGGACACGCTTGGGTATGTTTACCATACAAGGTTTACTAGGGAAACCTGCTTGCTCGACCATTGCCCTCCGTCGCGGACCCCCATTCTTGGACAGAAGTCCTAGTACGTAGAGTACTTTCCCTAGGTATGTGCCCGTTCGTGACTATCGTTGCGTGCATACGGACACGCTTGGGTATGTTTACCATACAAGGTTTATAGGGAAACTGCTTGCTCGACATTGCCCTCCCGTCGCGGACCCATTCTGGAAGAAGTCCTAGTACGTAGAGTACTTTCCCTAGGTATGTGCCCGTTCGTGACTATCGTTGCGTGCATACGGACACGCTTGGGTATGTTTACCATACAAGGTTTACTAGGGAAACCTGCTGCTCGACCATTGCCCTCCCGTCGCGGACACCATTCTTGCACAGAAGTCCTAGTACGTAGAGTACTTTCCCTAGGTATGCTGCCCGTTCGTGACTATCGTTGCGTGCATACGGAGACACGCTTGGGGTATGTTTACCATAAAGGTTTACTAGGGAAAACTGCTTGCTCGACCATGCCCTCCCGTCGGCGGACACCATTCTTGGACAGAAGTCCTAGTACGTAGAGTATTTCTAGGTATGTGCCCGTTCGTGACTATCGTTGCGTGCATACGGACACGCTTGGGTATGTTTACCATACAAGGTTTACTAGGGAAACCTGCTTGCTCGACCATTGCCCTCCCGTCGAGGACAACCATTCTTGGACAGAAGTCCTAGTACTTAGAGTACTTTCCCTAGGTATGTGCCGGTTCGGACTATCGTTGCCGTGCATACGGACACGCTTGGGTATGTTTACCATAAAGGTTTACTAGGAAACCAGGAAGGAATTCTAGCACACGTTTTTGTTCCATCACAGTAACTTTCGTCTCTTAAGGT
>NW_024428745.1:0-17379 GCF_017562075.2 Anopheles merus | reverse complement strand
AGCCATAATGTGTACGACCGAAGATATGGAAGGAACACTTCCGTATCGACTATTCGGAGGCTCCTAAGCGAACCCACCCTAGAAGAAAACCGTGAACTTCCTTTTTGAAGTGCTAGAAACGGGTGTGGATGTGAAGATGGTGCAACGCAACACTGCGCAAAGTGCCGTCTACGTCACTATGCCAACGCTTGAACGTGCGGAAAGCCTAGTGAAGGAGCATTCGGGGAAGCACTGCATCACGCACGAGGGGAAGCAGTATCCGATTCCGATCGAGATGGTGGATGTGTGCGACGGAGGTGAACATCCGTAATCTTCCGCCAGGAATCCCCGACGAAAACGTTTCCGCTGAGCTGAACCGCTTCGGTGAAGTGCTAACTATTGTGCCCGGTGTTTGGGGAGCCGGAACGCGGCTTGCCGGGATTCCTTCGGGTGTGCGCATAGTGCGCATGAAGCTGGCGAAACCCATCTTCCTTCATTACTGTGTGTGGTGAGATGACCGGTGTGTTGTATCGCGGACAACAGCAAACTTGCCGTCACTGCAATGAAGCTTTGCATCACGGTATTAGCTGCATTCAAAACCGTGTGGGTCAGCTCCTCAACAGCGGTGCGGCAAAATCGTACGCAAGTACCGTTAAGCAAGCACCAGCACAAACATCTGATGCGAACACAGCATCAACTAGTACCGCAGGCACTACCACCACGGGACGACGCAAAGGGAAGGCCAAAATTACTTCCTTACAAACACTACTAAGCCACCAGCGAGCACTGCATCGAAAGTGGCTAATCGGCTGTGATCCCGATCGAGCCGCTAACTCTCGCTCCGCCTTCGGGTCGAAGCGGAGCGTGAAAGCCAGTGGTGAGCAACCCGGAGAAGATGCGTGCTGCCGTTGGTGCCGTCGCAACGCATGTAGAAAATGACGATGCTCCTACTTTTACTGCTCCTGCTGCCAATGATGCTGCCGCTGCCGCTACTATCAATGCCGCTGTTTCCGCTGCTGTTGCCGATGCTGCCGCTGCTACGGATGCTGCCACTGATGCTAACGATGCGGCTGCATCTGAGCCCGTTAGTGTGGAATGCCGGGCGCTTTCAGGTGCCTTATTGTTCAAAGAGCCGCTCGCAATCCCTTCCACATCCTTTTCCATCCCTTCCCACGACGAACCGCTTGCGGTTAAACGCAAGCAAAATCCGGAAACGGATAATGAGAGTGACGCCTCATGTTCGTCAACATTTAGTGTTATGAGCGCGTCCAAGCGTAAGCCTGGTCGACCGCCAAAAAAAACCACACAACTTCACTACAGATTAATTAAGTTTTGTTGCGATGGATCCTAACCCGGTAAGTAGTAATCTTGGTAGTAGCTATAATATAGCTACTATTAATATTAATGCGATTTCTAACGCGCGACAAAGCTGGAAGCCCTCAAAACATTTATTAGGACGATGGACCTGGACATCATATTCTGCAAGAAGTATGTATTTCAGATCTATCGCTTCCTGGGTATAACGTATTTGCAATGTTGATGTGACGGGGAGGGGTACGGCGATCGCTTTACGTCAACATTTAAAATTTTGCCATGTCGAGCGCAGCTTAGATTCTCGTCTGATTTGCGTTCGACTCGAGAACAATGCCACCCTGTGCAATGTTTACGCTCCTTCGGGCAGTCAGCGGAGAGCGGAGAGGGAGGATTTTTTCGGGCGAACGTTACCTTTCTATTTGCGGAATGCATGTAACCATGTTATTCTCGCGGGTGACTTTAACTGCGTGTTGCAGTCGAAAGATGTGACGGGCGCTAGAAATTTTAGCCTTTCTTTGCAAAACGCTGTAAGCAACATGGGCATGTGCGACAGCTGGAGCTTCTCAAGGGTAACTCAGTGGAGTTTTCTTATGTCACAAGTGGTTCGGGTTCACGTATCGATCGTTGTTATGTCTCCTCTTCACTTAAAACACAGTTAAGAGCGACCAGTATGCATGTCTTGTCCTTTTCCGATCACAAGGCGCTTACCGTTCGTGTTTGCCTTCCAATCCCGCCGAGCCGTTCGCACAGCAATGGCTATTGGCAACTGAGACCACATGTATTAACTGACGCAAACCAGGAGGAGTTCGGATGCAAGTGGAACTATTGGACCAGACAGCGTAGAAATACGGCTCGTGGATGCAGTGGTGGGTTGAGCTCGCGAAGCCTAAAATAAAGTCGTTTTTTCCGTTGGAAAACAAATGAACGGTACCAAAGTTTTCGCTTGCATCATGAACTACTCTACAGGGGGTTGAAGTCCGCCTATGATCGATATGTCACGGACCCTAACGAGTTAGTGAATATAAATCGTATAAAAGGACAAATGCTTCTCCTTCAGAGACGTTTTTCCGAGGACTTCACCCGCATTAATGAAACGCGCGTATGCGGAGAGAGCATGTCGGTCTTTCAGTTAGGGGAGCAAAGGAGGAGACGAACGGTGATCGACAAGCTGACGATTGATGACGGATCGTCCTTAACTGAGCTAAAGGATATAAATGTTCATGTTGAGGGCTTTTTCAGAAATCTATACACAACATCCGACACATCCACAACGACCACAGAACAACATTCACAAGCACATGCGTTATTCCCGAGGACTGCGAAGCCAACAAAATTGCATGGACGAGTTTACTTATGGATAGCTTTTCGATGCAATTAAAAAGTCACCTTCGAGAAAGTCCCCTGGCCCGGATGGAATTCCCAAAGAGTTTTATCACCGTGCATTCAGCATCATAAATAGAGAGCTTCTTGTAGTTCTTAATGAGGCCCTCTTAGGAAAGATTCCTGAAAGTTTCGTTGACGGGGTCATAGTGTTGGTTAGGAAGAGGGGAGGAGGCTGTACCATGTCTGCATTTCGACCGATATCACTCCTTAACGCAGATTACAAGCTTCTGTCGCGGATGGTCAAACACAGACTCGATGGCACCACGCAACATTTTTCAAGCTGTTCTTTCCGTTAAGGAGAGAGTGATTGATCTGCAGAGGAAACGAAAGTGTGGTAAGCTCATCTCCTTTGACCTTTCGCATGCTTTTGATCGCGTCAATAGGAATTTCCTTTTTGAAACCATGCTCTCTTTGGGATTCCATCCGAGGTTGGTAGGGCTTTTGAGAACTATTGGTGAGCGATCAGCATCCCGCATCTTCATTAATGGTCACCTCTCTCCTTCCTTTCCGATCCAACGTTCTGTCCGACAAGTGACCCTCTTTCCATGCACCTTTTCATCCTTTACCTTCAAACCGCTCATCACAAGACTAGAAGGCATTTGCTGCGGCCAGGATGACCTGGTCAACGCATATGCTGACGACATCTCTGTGGTGACAACCTGACAAAATCGAGCGTGTGCGAGAACTATTTGAGGCATTTGGAAGTGTCTCTGGTGCTCGTCTCAACGTGGACAAAACCAACGCACTCGACGTAGGAATCGTTAGTGCTTCCACAATAGTATCTGTCCCATGGCTACACACTGTTCAACGGCTTCGACTGCTCGGAATTCTATTTTCGAATAACATCCGAGATGACATGGGACAGAATTGGGACGTCGTAATCCAGCACTTTAGATCTCTAGTGTGGCTGCATCGCATGAGAGATTTAAATCTTGTGCAGAAGGTATATCTTCTCAACACCTTCCTGCTACCGAAGCTGTGGTACGTGGCGTCAGTATGTGGCGCCAGAGCATTGGACATTGCGAAGGTCACTAGTATTATTGGTTCCTTTCTGTGGCATGGCACTGGAGGAATCCGGATCCCACTTCATCAGCTGGCACTACCACGGAAGCGAGGTGGTCTGAATCTGCACATACCAGCAGTTACAGTTAATGTTCTCTTGACGAACAGGTATCTTGTAGAACGAGAGTGCCTAGCAATCGGTGAGCCACACATCATCAGGGCCGGTAATCCACCGGATCTCTCAAGCATTCCGACTACATATCCTTGCCTGAGAAACGTGATCAAACAACTTGCGTACGTGTCACCAGAGTACGGTCAAAGGCCATCGTCTCGGCTGTTGCGGCGTATGCTTACGAGCAGATTACTAGACGCTAAGATAGTGCGTGAGACACGACAACACAGCTGGAGAAGGATCTGGAGAAACGTCAATTGTCCAGTCTTATCATCCCTTCAACGTTCGACACTTTTCCTGTTGGTCAACGGAAAAATTCCAACATGCGACCTTCTTTTCCGAATGGGGCGAATTGTGACCAACTCGTGTTTGTTTTGTCCGTTTGTGGAAACCCTGGAGCATAAATTTTCATGTTGCAGAAGAGTTTCTGCGGCTTGGGAGCTATTGCAACAGAAAATTACTGCGTTAGCTCCAGGTTGTGCTCGTTCTTTTAACTGTTTGCAATTCCCAGTACTAGCCGGAGTTAGTACTGAACAGAGAATAGGTGTTTTGCGTTTGTTTGCAAACTATATCATCCACATCGTTGGTAACAACGATGGTATGATTGATCTAGGCGTACTCAATTGTTGTCTAACGTTATAAAATATGTTATGTTTTTTTTCCACGCGTCATTCTGTTTTTGTACATAAATTAGTTCATAAGCATTAACTTTACTCGCAAATATATATAATATATATATAGATATATATATATATATGAATATATATATTATATATATATATATATTATATATATATATATATATATATATATATATATATATATATATATATATATATATATATATATATATATATATATATATATATAATATATATATTTGGAAAAAAAATCCTGGAGCAAACAGAGATTGTGAGAGTTTTAAAGCAGACGTTAACCATTGAGTGCTATCCCAAACAGTTATTTCCTTTGTGGCAACTTTAACGCTAGACACAGGCTTTGGAATTGCCAAAGTGCAAATCGGATGGGACCCTTTTTGAAACTTTACAAAGAGGAAATTTTTCGATTCACCATCCACATAACCCTACATACTTTCCCAGTGATGAAAATCGAAACCCATCCACTATTGATCTCGTTCTCACAAACAATTTACACCAGATAACATCACCACGAACAATAACCGAATTTACATCCGACCATCTTCCGGTTATCTTTGAAATTTCCTTTACCAATAGCTTTAAACCATGCGGCAACAGTATTCCTAACTACTCCAAAGCAAATTGGACAGGGTATCAAAAATACATTTCCCAACACATAGAGCTGTCAAACTTGAATTTAGCTAAAATTAACAATGGAAAACAAATTGATCTCATGGTAGCCTATTTTTCTAAACTAATCAGCACTGCACATAGCAAATTTGTACCACTAACTAAAATAGACCGATATAAATTAATAATCCCTGAGGCTACACTAAACAAAATGAAATACAGAAACCAATTAAGGCGCCGATGGCAAAGAAATAGGTGGAACCATGCTTTAAAAATGTGTACAAAACATTAGCAAAACAAGTTGAAGATGAAATATCCCTGATCAGAAACAATGCTTGGTCTACCAACTTAGAAAAAATGAACAAAACACGTAATAATACTAGGCTATGGAGATTTGTTCGGATCATGAATGGAGACAGTAAAGTTATACCCCCAATTAAAGAACATGGAAATTTCTTACTAACACAATCCTGAGAAATGTGAAGCCTTAAAAGCTCACTTTGAAAACGCTAACAATACCACAATACAAACAAAAAGCTCTCAGGAGCGCTTAGTTAAAAAAACACTTGATGAATTCAACAACTTTCACTCCTTACCAGCTTACTTAGATAAAGAATTAATTAAACCAAAAAAACTTTGTCAAATAATTAAGAAACTACAATCAAAAAATCAGTAGGTATTGATAACATTAATAACACAGCTATAAAGAAAATACCGATGCAGGGAATAATTTACTTGACATTTATCTTAAATGCATGCTTAAAATTATGCTACTTCCCTAATGATTGGAAAAAAGCAAAAATAATTCCTATTCCAAAACCAAACAAAGATCCCCGCGATACTAAAAACTAAGCCTCTTGAGTTGCCTGGGAAAAATCTTTGAAAAACAAATTGCTGATCGCATAAAAAAACACATTGACATTCACAACATTATCCCAAAGTACCAATTTGGTTTCCAAGCTGGACTATCCACAACTCACTAATTACACAGATTAACAAACACTATAAAATCACAAAGATACAATAAGAAGTCAACAGGATTAGCATTACTAGACCTAGAAAAGGCTTTTGATACGGTTTGGCATGAAGGATTGTTATTCAAACTTGTATCCTTCAATTTTCCTCCAAATCTGATTCGACTTATTACTTCATTTCTCAAAACACGAACAGGCTCGGTTCACATAAATAATTTTACCTCCACACCGTTCTACCCATCAGCAGGTCTTCCTCAAGGAAGCGCACTGTCACCGATTCTGTTTAATATTTACACATGCGATATTCCAAAAATGAAAAATGTCAAACAATACTCTTTTGCCGATGACTTTGCGATTAGTTCATCTGCCAAATGTCCAAGAACAATTATAAAAAGCCTAAACAAAGGACTAAATGAGTATGCAAGATACTGCAAAACATTGAAGCTGAAAGTAAATGAAGCTAAAACTGAAGCTATTTTTTTCTCGCGTTGCACAAGTAGAAGAAAATTGCCAGATAGAAAATTAAACATTAATAATAATGAAGTGGAATGGAAAAATGAAATTAAATATTTGAGGGTTACACTCGACAAAAGGTTATCATTCAAAAAACACATTGAAAATAGAATACTCTCTGCAACAAAAAACTCATTATCTCTATATAGCTTTACTAACAGGAATTCTAAACTTAACTTAAAAAATAAGCTTTTGCTTTATTAACAAATCCTACGACCTATATTATTATATGCATACCCAGTTTGGGGAAAAAGTGCCTCTACGCACTTAAAGAAAATCCAAGTGTTCCAAAACAAATTTCTTAAACGAATCCTTAATTTACCACTTTGGCATAGTACTAGTGACATTCATCAAAGAACAAATATGATAAAAATAATACAATATGCTGATCTACTATTAGAAAAGTATAAAACAAATTGTACGTCCAGTCCGTGGCGATTTGTAAATAGGTTATATTAAGGTAAATAGACAAGATTATAAATTTATGTAATAGAGGAAAGATTAGTGTAGATAAGGTTGAGCCTAGATTCTCTTTCGTTATCATTTTTTCTTAGATTATAAGTGCTCAATGTGACCAGGGTTTTTAAAAAAAAAAACGTTTCCCTGCAGAAGAACTCCACTCTAACGCGATGGCTGAAACATGATCTATATCATGACGTGTAAACTGTTAAATTTATCCAGTATATTGTGTAAAAGGCACAAAAGGTCTCATATCAATCAGAGCTCCACTATATTGTAATTAAAAAGAGTAAACAATGAAAAATAAATAAATAATAAATAACATTATAGATAGATAGATATCGAAGACTTTTGCGACCGAGAATTTTGCGACCGAGAATTTTGGGACCAAGAATTTTAAGACCAAAAATTTTGCGACCAAAAATTTTGCGACCGAGAATTTTGGGACCAAGAATTTTGCGACCAAGAATTTTGGGACCAAGAATTTTGCGACCAAAATTTTGCGACCAAAATTTTGCGACCGAGAATTTCGGGACCAAATATTTTGCGACCAAGAATTTTGAGACCAAAAATTTTGGGACCAAAAATTTTGCGATCGAGAATTTTGGGACCAAGAATTTTGCGATTGAGAATTTTGGGACCTAGAATTTTGGAACCATAAATTTTGCGACCGAGAATTCTGCGACCAAAAATTTTGGGACCAAAAATTTTGCGACCAAACATTATAAGTTTAAACATGTTGCGACCAAAACTTTTGCGACTAAGACTTTTGCGACCGAGAATTTAGCGACCGAGAATTTTGCGACCGAGAATTCGGCGACCAAAAATTCAGCGACCGAGAATTTAGGGACCAAGAATTTTGCGACCGAGAATTTTGGGACCCAGAATTTTGGGACCAAAAATGTTGCGACCAAAAATTTTTCGACCAAACATTTTGCGACCAAAAATTTTGCGACCGAGAATTTAGGGACCAAGAACTTTGCAACCAAGAATTTTGCGACCGAGAATTTTGGGACCGAGAATTTTGTGACCAAAAATTTTGCGACCGAGAAATTTTGCGAACAAAATTTTGCGACCGAGAATTAAGCGACCGAAAATTTTGGGACCAAGAATTTTGCTACCGAGAAGTTTGGGACCAAGAATTTTGCGAACCAGATATTTGCAACCAGGATCTTTGCGACCAAAAATATTGCGAACAAGAACTTTGCGACCAAGATTTTTGCGTCCAGGAATTTTGCGACCAAGAATTTTACGACCAAGATTTCTGCGACCAAGAATTTTGCGACCAAGAATTTTGCGACCAAAAGTTTTGCAACCAAGAACTTTCCGACCAAAAACTGTGCGACCAAGAATTTTGTGACCAAGAATTTTGGGACCAAGAATTTTGGGACTTAGTCGCAAAATTCTTGGTCGCAAAATTCTTGGTCGCAAAACTTTTGGTCGCAAAATTCTTGGTCGCAAAATTCTTGGTCACAGAATTCTTGGTCGCAAAATTCTTGGTCGCAAAGTTCTTGGTCGCAAAAATCTTGGTCGCAAAGTTCTTGGTCGCAATATTTTTGGTCGCAAAATTCTTGGTCGCAAAATTCTTGGTCGCAAAATTCTTAGTCCCGAAATGCCTGGTCCCAAAGTTCTTGGTTGCAAAGTGCTTGGTCGCAATATTTTTGGTCGCAAAATTCCTAGTCACAAAATTTTAAGTCGCAAAATTCTTGGTCGCAAAATTCTTAGTCGCAAAATTCTTGGTCGCAAAATTTTTGGTCCTAAAATTCTTGATCGCAAACTTCTTGGTCGCAAAGTGCTTGGTCGCAATATTTTTGGTCGCAAAATCTTTGTCGAAAAATTCTTGGTCGAAAAATTCTTAGTCGCAAAATTCTTGGTCGCAAAATTCTTAGTCCGAAAATTCTTAGTCCCAAAATTCTTGGTCGCAAAATTCTTGGTCGCAAAATTCTTGGTCGCAAAATTCTTGGTCGCAAAGTTCTTGGTCGCAAAATTCTTGGTCGCAAAATTCTTGGTCGCAAAATTCTTGGTCGCAGAATTCTTGGTCGCAAAATTGTTGGTCGCAAAGTTCTTGGTCGCAATATTTTTGGTTGCAAAATTCTTAGTCGCAAAGTTCTTGGTCGCAAAATTCTTATTCCCAAAATTCTTGGTTCCAAAATGTTTGGTCGCAAAATTCTTGGTCGCAAAATCTTGGTAGCAAACTTCTTGGTCGCAAAGTTCTCGGTCAAAAAATTCTTGGTCCAAAAATTCTTGGTCGCAAAATTTTTGGTTGCAAAAATCTTGGTCGCAAAATCTTGGTAGCAAACTTCTTGGTCGCAAAGTTCTCGGTCAAAAAATTCTTGGTCGCAAAATTTTTGGTTGCAAAAATCCTGGTCGCAAAAATCTTGGTCGCAAAGTTCTTAGTCGCAAAATTCGTGGTCGCATAATTCTTGGTCACCTTAATCTTGTTCGCAAAGTTCGTCGTCGCAAAGTTCTTGGTCGCAAAACTCTTATTCCCAAAATTCTTGGTCGCAAAGTCTTAGTGCAAACTTCTTGGTCGCAAAGTTCTTAGTCGCAAAGTTCGTCGTCGCAAAGTTCTTGGTCGCAAAACTCTTATTCCCAAAATTCTTGGTCGCAAAATTCTTGGTCGCAAAATTGTTGGTCGCAAAATTGTTGGTCGCAAAATTGTTGGTCGCAAAATAGTGCATCGTTACCCTACGCGTAGATCAAATGAACCGAGAACACCAAGCTACCTTTCATTAAGAGCTCAGAACTCCTTATACTATAAGGGAATTCGAATGTATAATTCGATGCCAAGAGAAGTTGTTCACGCCACAAGTCTGGGTAATTTCAAAAGGGAATGTGCACTGTATGTGAAGCAGGTGATTTAGTAATGTGGTCGTGAAGTGTTTTAGTATAGTAGTATAGTGTAATGTAGAATGTATACTTCTAGAAGTGCTTGCTTGTTTGTATTATGTAAAAGTATTTAACCACATTTATCTACTTGATGATGATGGTGTATTTTTAATTTGTTTTTGTTTAACAGCTTTTATGAAAAATAATAAGATAATTTAAAATAAAATTTAAAAAATAATGAGAGTCTTCAAAGATACTGTGGTAGGTTCGGCGCGCACTTTGCTTACCAGAACCGTGTGCGGTAAGCCGATGCGCGGAATGTGGAGGAAGAGTGCAGAACGAGGCGGGGTATCGAGGCGAGAACGTACCGTAGTTGGTTAAATTGCGAATGAATCATATCATTCGTTTACTTCGTTAGGAAGATGGTCAAGTTACACTTATGCAACGGACGGGAGGAACTACGGAACTTTACTTGCGCGATGGATCGGATTCCAGGCAGCGTTAAACGCTGCGGGAGTATTTACCGATTAAGGTGCAAACTTGCACTTCTTCCGTAGAAGGGGTATTGCTGATCGGTCAACCGACTGAACAGCTGATAACCAAACGTGGTTACCAATTGGGCAGAGCCTTCGGCGGCTTCTGCTAATGGGGAGAAACACTAAACACGAGTGATCTACTTGTCTGAAACTAGTGAACTGTCTCACTGTTTCGAATAAGCTTTATTTATAACGCATTCTTAAACAGTGATGACACAATGTCTTTATACACTTATTTTATGTTTACGACTAATATTGACCTACTTTCATTATGTGGTTGCTAACCTTCCTGGTTTGGGGTTTGTTCATCAAAATATAAAGTCAATGTCCGGTTGTTTGTTTGTCACTTGGTGTTATTGTTGCGCAATCGTTTTGCAGCCGTTCTGAGTTGCGAGGCGCGTTTCATGTTACCGTCGCGTTTGTTTTTATAAGTTGTCGGTTCGCGCTTCCTGTCCTACGGTTTGTGTGTGCTAAGCATTTATTGCATGGTAGGTTTTCTGTCTCACCTGATTTGATTGTTGGTTAATTTGAATGTGTTTTTTAATTGGATGGTTTTGTTTAGCAACGATTATGTTGAGGTAGCTTTAAGAGTTGGTTCAACTTCTAATTGTAATTCTGTTAAAGTGTTTTTAAGTTGTGTTTGAACTACTGTTAGCAGTAAATCTGCTACAATACGAGACACACGCGCAATAGTGGACTTTGGGGTTTAGACCCACGTATTATAAGATGATAGGACTTAGCGGCACCCTATCGGATTCATTAGTGGGTCGAAAACACTCAATCATCCACTCGAGTGTTATGTAGAAATTTTAATTTCATTTTTTATACCTAAATATCTTTAAGATAATTTTGTCCTTCTCGAACCTTTGAAAGGGAAAGTGGAGGGACCACCATCATCATCACCAAGAACTTTGCGACCAAGAATTTTGCGACCAAGAATTTTGCGACCAAGATTTTTGCGACTAAAAATTTTGCGACCAAGATTTTTGCGACCAAGATTTTTGCGACCAAAAAATTTGCGACCAAGAATTTTGCGACCAAGGACTTTGCGACTAAGAACTTTGCGACCAAGATTTTTGCGACCAAGATTTTGCGACTAAGAATTTTGCAACCAAGATTTTTGCGACCATGAAGTTTGCGACCAAGAATTTTGCGACTAAGATTTTTGCAACCAAGATATTTGACACCAAGAATTTTGGGACCAATATTTTTTTCCACCAAGAATTTTGGGACCGAGAATTTTGCGACCAAGAATTTTGCGCCCAATAATTTTGGGACCAAGAATTTTGGGACCAAGAATTTTGCGACCAAGATTTTGCGACCAAGAATTTTGCGGCTAAGAATTTTGCGACCAAGAATTTTGCGACCAAGAATTTTGGGACAAAGAATTTTGCGACCAAGAATTTTCGGACTTAGAATTTCGCGACCAAGAATTTTGCGACTAAGAATTTTTCGACCAAGAATTTTGCGACTAAGAATTTTGCGACTAGGAATTTTGCGACCAAAAATATTGCGACCAAGCACTTTGCGATCAAGAACTTTGGGACCGAGAATTTCGGGACTAAGAATTTTGCGACCAAGAACTTTGCGACCGAGAACTTTGTGACCAAGATTTTTGCGACCATGATTTTTGCGAACAAAAATTTTGTGACCTAAAATTTTGCGACCATGATTTTTGCGACCAAGAACTTTGCGACCATGAAGTTTGCGACAAAGAATTTTGCGACCAAGAATTTTGCGACCAAGAATTTTACGACTAAGAACTTTGCGACCAAGAATTTTGCGACCAATAACTTTGCAACCAAAATGTTGCAACGAAAAACTGTTCGACCAAGGGTTTTTCGACCAAGATTTTTCCGACTGAGAACTTTGCAAACAAGAACTTTGCGACCAAGAATTTGGCACCAAGATTTTTACCAAGAACTACGCGACCAAGAATTTTGCGATCGAAAATTTCACGACCAAGAATTTTGCGACCAAGAATATTGCGATCAAGAATTTTGTGACCAAGAATTTTGCGATCAAGATTTTTGCAACCAGGATTTTTGCGACCAAGAATTTTGCGACCGAGAACTTTGTGACCAAGATTTTTGCGACCATGATTTTTGCGAACAAAAATTTTGTGACCTAAAATTTTGCAACCATGATTGCGACCATGAATCTTGGTCGCAAATTTTTCGGTCGCAAAAATCTTTGTCGCAAATTTTTCGGTCGCAAAAATCTTGGTCGCAAATTTTTCGGTCGCATAAACCTTGGTCGCAACAATCTTGGTCGCTAATTTTTCGATCGCTTATTTTGGTCGCAAAAATCTTGGTCGCAAATTTTTCGGTCGCAAAAATCTTGGCCGCAAATTTTTCGTTCCCAAAAATCTTGGTCGCAAATTTTTCGGTCGCAAAAATCTTGATCCCAAAGTTTTCGGTCGCAAAAATCTCGGTCGCAAAAATCTTGGTCGCAAATTTTTCGGTCGCAAAAATCTTGGTCGCAAAGTTTTCGGTCGCAAAAACCTTGGTCACAAATTTTTCGGTCTCAAAAATCTTGGTCGCAAATTTTTCGGTCGCAAAAATCTTGGTCCCAAAGTTTTCGGTCGCAAATTTCTTGGTCGCATATTTTTTGGTCGCAAAAATCTCGGTCGCAAATTTTTCGGTCGCAAAGTTTTCGGTCGCAAAAATCTTGGTCGCAAATTTTTCGGTCGCAAAAATCTTGGTCCCAAAGTTTTCGGTCGCAAAAATCTTGGTCGCAAATTTTTCGGTTGCAAAAACCTTGGTCACAAATTTTTGGTCGCAAAAATCTTGGTCGCAAATTTTTCGGTCGCAAACTCTTGGTCGCAAATTTTTCGGTCGCAAAAATCTTGGTCGCAAATTTTTCGGTCGCAAGAATGTTGGTCGCAAATTTTTCAGACGCAATAATGTTGGTCGCAAATTTTCGGTCGCAAAAATCGTGGTCCCAAAGTTTTCGGTCGCAAAAATCTTGGTCGCAAATTTTTCGGTTGCAAAAACCTTGGTCGCAAATTTTTCGGTCGCAAAAATCTTGGTCGCAAATTTTTCGGTCGCAAAAATCTTGGTCGCAAATGTTTCGGTCGCACAAATCTTGGTTGCAAATTTTTCGGCCGCAAATATCTTGTTCGCAAAAATCTTGGTCGCAAAGTCTTCGGTCGCAAAAACCTTGGTCACAAATTTTTCGGTCGCAAGAATGTTGGTCGCAAATTTTTCAGACGCAATAATGTTGGTCGCAAATTTTTCGGTCGCAAAAATCTTGGTCGCAAATTTTTCGGTTAAAGAAAACTTGGTCCCAAAGTTTTCGGTCGCAAAAATCTTGGTCGCAAAATTTTTCGGTCGCAAAAATCTTGGTCCAAAGTTTTCGGTCGCAAAAACCTTGGTCACAAATTTTTCGGTCTCAAAAATTTTGGTCGCTAATTTTTTGGTCGCAAAAATCTTGGTCGCAAATTTTTCGGTCGCAAAAATCTTGGTCGCAAATTTTTCGGTTGCAAAAATCTTGGTCGCAAATTTTTCGGTCGCAAAAATCTTGGTCGCAAATGTTTCGGTCGCACAAATCTTGGTTGCAAATTTTTCGGCCGCAAATATCTTGTTCGCAAAAATCTTGGTCGCAAAGTCTTCGGTCGCAAAAACCTTGGTCACAAATTTTTCGGTCGCAAGAATGTTGGTCGCAAATTTTTCAGACGCAATAATGTTGGTCGCAAATTTTTCGGTTGCAGAAAACTTGGTCCCAAAGTTTTCGGTCGCAAAAATCTTGGTCGCAAATTTTTCGGTCGCAAAAATCTTTGTCGCAAATTTTTCGGTCGCAAAATCTTGGCCGCAAATTTTTCGTTCGCAAAACTCTTGGTCGCAAATTTTTCGGTCGCAAAACTCTTGGTCGCAAATTTTTCGGTCGCAAAAATCTTGGTCGCAAATTTTTCGGTTGCAAAAATCTTGGTCGCAAATTTTTCGGTCGCAAAAATCTTGGTCGCAAATGTTTCGGTCGCACAAATCTTGGTTGCAAATTTTTCGGCCGCAAATATCTTGTTCGCAAAAATCTTGGTCGCAAAGTTTTCGGTCGCAAAAACCTTGGTCACAAATTTTTCGGTCGCAAGAATGTTGGTCGCAAATTTTTCAGACGCAATAATGTTGGTCGCAAATTTTTCAGTTGCAGAAAACTTGGTCCCAAAGTTTTCGGTCGCAAAAATCTTGGTCGCAAATTTTTCGGTCGCAAAAATCTTGGTCGCAAATTTTTCGGTCGCAAAAACCTTGGTCACAAATTTTTCGGTCTCAAAAATTTTGGTCGCTAATTTTTCGGTCGCAAAAATCTTGGTCCCAAAGTTTTCGGTCGCAAAAATCTTGGTCGCAAATTTTTCGTACGCAAAATTTGTGGTCGCAAAAATCTGGGTCGCAAATTTTTCGGTCGCAAAAATCTTGGCCGCAAATTTTTCGTTCGCAAAACTCTTGGTCGCAAATTTTGCGGTCGCAAAAATCTTGGTCGCAAATTTTTCGGTCGCAAAAATCTTTGTCGCAAATTTTTTGGTCGCAAAAATCTTGGTCGCAAATTTTTCGGTCGCAAATGTTTCGGTCGCAAAAATCTTGGTCGCAAATTTTTCGGTCGCAAAAATCTTGGTCGCAAATTTTTCGGTTGCAAAAATCTTGGTCGCTAATTTTTCGGTAGCAAAAATCTTGGTCGCTAATTTTTCGGTCGCAAAAATCTTGGTCGCAAATTTTTTGGTCGCAAATATCTTGGTCGCAAATTTTTCGGTTGCAAAAATCTTGGTCGCAAATTTTTCGGTCGCAAAAATCTTGGTCCCAAAGTTTTCGGTCGCAATAACCTTGGTCACAAATTTTTCGGTCGCAAGAATGTTGGTCGCAAATTTTTCAGACGCAATAATGTTGGTCGCAAATTTTTCGGTTGCAGAAAACTTGGTCGCAAATTTTTCGGTCGCAAAAATCTTGGTCCCAAAGTTTTCGGTCGCAAAAATCTTTGTCGCAAATGTTTCGGTCGCAAAAATCTTGGTCGCAAATTTTTCGGCCACAAATATCTTGTTCGCAAAAATCTTGGTCGCAAAACTCTTGGTCGCATATTTTTTGGTCGCAAAAATCTCGGTCGTAAATTTTTCGGTAGCAAAGTTTTCGGTCGCAAAAATCTTGGTCGCAAATTTTTAGGTCGCAAAAATCTTGGTCCCAAAGTTTTTGGTCGCAAAAATCTTGGTCGCAAGTTTTTCGTACGCAAAATTTTTGGTCGCAAAAATATGGGTCGCAAATTTTTCGGTCGCAAAAATCTTGGCCGCAAATTTTTCGTTCGCAAAACTCTTGGTCGCAAATTTTGCAGTCGCAAATTTTGCAGTCGCAAAAATCTTGGTCACAAATTTTTCGGTCGCAAGAATGTTGGTCGCAAATTTTTCAGACGCAATAATGTTGGTCGCAAATTTTTCGGTCGCAAAAATCTTGGTCACAAATTTTTCGGTCGCAAAAATCTTGGTCGCAAATTTTTCGGTCGCAAAAATCTTGGTCGCAAATTTTTCGGTCGCAAAAATCTTGGTCGCTAATTTTTCGGTCGCAAAAATCTTGGTCGCAAATTTTTTGGTCGCAAAAATCTTGGTCGCAAATTTTTCGGTTAAAGAAAACTTGGTCCCAAAGTTTTCGGTCGCAAAAATCTTGGTCCCAAAGTTTTCGGTCGCAAAAACCTTGGTCACAAACTTTTCGGTCTCAAAAATTTTGGTCGCTAATTTTTCGGTCGCAAAAATCTTGGTCGCAAATTTTTTGGTCGCAATAATCTTGGTCGCAAATTTTTCGGTTGCAAAAATCTTGGCCGCAAATTTTTCGTTCGCAAAAATCTTGGTCGCAAAAATCTTGGTCCCAAAGTTTTCGGTCGCAAAAACCTTGGTCACAAATTTTTCGGTCGCAAAAATCTTGGTCGCAAATTTTTCGGTCGCAAAAATCTTGGTCCCAAAGTTTTCGGTCGCAAAAATCTTTGTCGCAAATGTTTCGGTCGCAAAAATCTTGGTCGCAAATTTTTCGGCCGCAAATATATTGGTCCCAAAGTTTTCGGTCCCAAAACCTTGGTCACAAATTTTTCGGTCACAAGAATGTTGGTCGCAAATTTTTCGGTTGCAAAAATCTTGGTCGCAAATTTTTCGGTCGCAAAAATCTTGGTCCCAAAGTTTTCGGTCGCAAAAACCTTGGTCACAAATTTTTCGGTCGCAAAAATCTTGGTCGCAAATTTTTCGGTCGCAAAAATCTTGGTCCCAAAGTTTTCGGTCGCAAAAATCTTTGTCGCAAATGTTTCGGTCGCAAAAATCTTGGTCGCAAATTTTTCGGTTGCAGAAAACTTGGTCGCAAATTTTTCGGTCGCAAAAATCTTGGTCCCAAAGTTTTCGGTCGCAAAAATCTTTGTCGCAAATGTTTCGGTCGCAAAAATCTTGGTCGCAAATTTTTCGGCCACAAATATCTTGTTCGCAAAAATCTTGGTCGCAAATTTTTCGGTCGCAAAAATCTCGGTCGTAAATTTTTCGGTAGCAAAGTTTTCGGTCGCAAAAATCTTGGTCGCAAATTTTTAGGTCGCAAAAATCTTGGTCCCAAAGTTTTCGGTCGCAAAAATCTTGGTCGCAAGTTTTTCGTACACAAAATTTTTGGTCGCAAAAATATGGGTCGCAAATTTTTCGGTCGCAAAAATCTTGGCCGCAAATTTTTCGGTCGCAAAAATCTTGGTCGCAAATTTTTCGGTCGCAAATTTTGCGGTCGCAAAAATCTTGGTCACAAATTTTTCGGTCGCAAAAATCTTGGTCGCAAATTTTTCAGTCGCAATAATGTTGGTCGCAAATTTTTCGGTCGCAAAAATCTTGGTCGCAAATTTTTCGGTCGCAAAAATCCTGGTCGCAAATTTTTCGGTCGCAAAAATCTTGGTCGCAAATTTTTCGGTCGCAAAAATCTTGGTCGCAAATTTTTCGGTCGCAAAAATCTTGGTCGCAA
>NW_024428744.1:0-17383 GCF_017562075.2 Anopheles merus | reverse complement strand
TTTGGTGACTGTCGAGGGTAGTCTATGGTGGATTCAAGCACTTATGAGGCTCTTTTGGTGACTGTCGAGGGTATTCTATGGTGGATCCAAGCACTTCTGAGGCACTTTTTGTGACTGTCGAGGGTATTCTATGGTGGATTCAAGCACTTCTGAGGCACTTTTGGTGACTGTCAAGAGTATTCTATGGTGGATCCAAGCACTTCTGAGGCACTTTTGGTGACTGTCGAGGGTATTCGATGGTGGATTCTACCACTTCTGAGGCGCTATTGGTGACTGTCGAGGGTATTCTTTGGTGGATCCAAGCACTTCTGAGGCACTAACAGTAACATTCTAGGGTAGTCTATGGTGGATCCAAGCACTTCTGAGGCACTTTTGGTGACTGTCGAGGGTATTCTATGGTGAATCCAAGCACTTCTGAGGCACTTTTGGTGACTGTCGAGGGTAGTCTATGGTGGATTCAAGCACTTATGAGGCTCTTTTGGTGACTGTCGAGGGTATTCTATGGTGGATCCAAGCACTTCTGAGGCACTTTTGGTGACTGTCGAGGATATTCCATGGTGGATCCAAGCACTTCTGAGGCACTTTTGATGACTGTCGAGGGTAGTCTATGGTGGATCCAAGCACTTCTGAGGTACTTTTAGAGACTTGCGAGGGTATTCTATGGTGGATTCAACCACTTCTGAGGCACTTTTGGTGACTTTCGAGGATATTCTATGGTGGATCCAAGCACTTCTGAGGCACTTTTGGTGACTGTCGAGGGTATTCTATGGTGGATCCAAGCACTTCTGAGGCACTTTTGGTGACTGTCGAGGGTATTCTATGGTGGATTTAAGCACTTATGAGGCTCTTTTGGGGACTGTCGAAGGTAGTCTATTGGGGATGCAAGCACTTCTGAGGCACTTTTGGTGACTGTCGAGGGTAGTCTATGGTGGATCCAAGCACTTCTGAGGCACTTTTAGAGACTGTCGAGGGTATTCTATGGTGGATTCAACCACTTCTGAGGCACTTTTGGTGACTGTCGAGGGTATTATATGGTGTATTCAAGCACTTATGAGGCTCTTTTGGTGACTGTCGAGGGTATTCTATGGTGGATCCAAGCACTGCTGAGGCACTTTTGGTGACTGTCGAGGGTATTCTATGGTGGATCCAAGCACTTCTGATGCACTTATGGTGACTTTCTAGGGTAGTCTATGGTGGATCCAAGCACTTCTCAGGCACTTTTGGTAACCGTCGTGGATATTCCATGGTGGATCCAAGCCCTTCTGAGGCACTTTGGTGACTGTCGAGGTTATTCTATGGTGGATCCAAGCACTTTGAGGCACTTTTGGTGACTGTCGAGGGTATTCTTTGCTGGATCCAAGCATTTTGAGGCACTTGTCGTGACTGTCAAGGTATTCTATGGTGGATCTAAGCACTTCTGAGGCACTTTTGGTGACTGTCGAGGTATTCTTTGATGGATCTAAGCACTTCTGAGGCGCTATTGGTGACTGTCGAGGGTATTCTATGATGGATTAAAACACTTCAGAGGCACTTTTGGTGACTATCGAGGGTATTCTATGCTGGATCCAAGCACATCCGAGGCACTTTTGGTGACTGTCGAGGGTATTCTATGCTGGATCCAAGCACTTCTGAGGGACTTTTGGTGACTGTCGAGGGTTTTCTATGGTGGATCCAAGCACTTCTGAGGCACTTTTGGTGACCAACGAGGGTATTCTATAGTGGATCCAAGCACTTCTGAGGTGCTATTGGTGACTGTCGAGGGTTTTCTATGGTGGATCCAAGCACTTCTGAGGCACTTTTGGTTACTGTCGAGGGTATTCTATGGTGGATCCAAGCACTTCTGATGCACTTATGGTGACTTTCTAGGGTATTCTATGGTGGATCCAAGCACTTCTCAGGCACTTTTGGTAACCGTCGTGGATATTCCATGGTGGATCCAAGCCCTTCTGAGGCACTTTTGGTGACTGTCGAGGTTACTCTATGGTGGATTTAAGCACTTTTGAGGCACTTTTGGTGACTGTCGAGGGTATTCTATGGTGGATCCAAGCATTTTGAGGCACTTGTCGTGACTGTCGAGGGTATTCTATGGTGGATCTGAGCACTTCTGAGGCACTTTTGGTAACTGTCGAGGGTATTCTTTGATGGATCTTAGAACTTCTGAGGCGCTATTGGTGACTGTCGAGGGTATTCTATGATGGATTAAAACACTTAAGAGGCACTTTTGGTGACTATCGAGGGTATTCTATGGTGGATCCAAGCACATCCGAGGCACTTTTGGTGACTGTCGAGGGTATTCTATGGTGGATCCAAGCACTTCTGAGGCACTTTTGGTGACTGTCGAGGGTATTCTATGGTGGATCCAAGCACTTTTGAGGCACTTGTCGTGACTGTCAAGGGTATTCTATGGTGGATCTAAGTACTTCTGAGGCACTTTTGGTGACTGTCAAGGGTATTCTATGGTGGATCCAAGCACTTCTGAGGCACTTTTGGTGACTGTCGAGGTATTCTATGATAGATTAAAACACTTCAGAGGCACTTTTGGTGACTATCGAGGGTATTCTATGGTGGATCTAAGCACATTCTAGGCACTTTTGGTGACTGTCGAGGGTATTCTATGCTGGATCCAAGCACTTCTGAGGGACTTTTGGTGACTGTCGAGGGTTTTCTATGGTGGATCCAAGCACTTCTGAGGGACTTTTGGTGACCATCGAGGGTATTCTATGGTGGATCCAAGCACTTCTGAGGCACTTTTGGTGACTGTCGAGGGTATTCGGTTGTGGATCCAAGCACTTCTGAGGCACTTTTGGTTACCGTCGAGGATATTCTATGGTGGATCCAAGCACTTCTGAGGCACTTTTGGTGACTGTCGAGGGTATTCTATGGTGCATCCAAGCACTTCTGAGGCTCTTTTGGTAACCGTCGAGGATATTCTATGGTGGATCCAAGCACTTCTGAGGCACTTTTGGTGACTGTCGAGGGTATTCTATGGTGGATCCAAGCACTTCTGAGGCACTTTTGGTGACTGTCGAGGGTATTCGATGGTGGATTTAAGCACTTATGAGGCTCTTTTGGTGACTGTCGAAGGTAGTCTATTGGGGATGCAAGCACTTCTGAGGCACTTTTGGTGACTGTCGAGGGTAGTCTATGGTGGATCCAAGCACTTCTGAGGCACTTTTAGAGACTGTCGAGGGTATTCTATGGTGGATTCAACCACTTCTGAGGCACTTTTGGTGACTGTCGAGGGTATTATATGGTGTATTCAAGCACTTATGAGGCTCTTTTGGTGACTGTCGAGGGTATTCTATGGTGGATCCAAGCACTGCTGAGGCACTTTTGGTGACTGTCGAGGGTATTCTATGGTGGATCCAAGCACTTCTGAGGGACTTTTGGTGACTGTCGAGGGTATTCTATGCTGGATCCAAGCACTTCTGAGGCACTTTTGGTGACTGTCGAGGGTATTCTATGGTGGATTTAAGCACTTATGAGGCTCTTTTGGTGACTGTCGAAGGTAGTCTATTGGGGATGCAAGCACTTCTGAGGCACTTTTGGTGACTGTCGAGGGTAGTCTATGGTGGATCCAAGCACTTCTGAGGCACTTTTAGAGACTGTCGAGGGTATTCTATGGTGGATTCAACCACTTCTGAGGCACTTTTGGTGACTGTCGAGGGTATTATATGGTGTATTCAAGCACTTATGAGGCTCTTTTGGTGACTGTCGAGGGTATTCTATGGTGGATCCAAGCACTGCTGAGGCACTTTTGGTGACTGTCGAGGGTATTCTATGGTGGATCCAAGCACTTCTGATGCACTTATGGTGACTTTCTAGGGTAGTCTATGGTGGATCCAAGCACTTCTCAGGCACTTTTGGTAACCGTCGTGGATATTCCATGGTGGATCCAAGCCCTTCTGAGGCACTTTTGGTGACTGTCGAGGTTATTCTATGGTGGATCCAAGCACTTTTGAGGCACTTTTGGTGACTGTCGAGGGTATTCTTTGCTGGATCCAAGCATTTTGAGGCACTTGTCGTGACTGTCAAGGGTATTCTATGGTGGATCTAAGCACTTCTGAGGCACTTTTGGTGACTGTCGAGGGTATTCTTTGATGGATCTAAGCACTTCTGAGGCGCTATTGGTGACTGTCGAGGGTATTCTATGATGGATTAAAACACTTCAGAGGCACTTTTGGTGACTATCGAGGGTATTCTATGCTGGATCCAAGCACATCCGAGGCACTTTTGGTGACTGTCGAGGGTATTCTATGCTGGATCCAAGCACTTCTGAGGCACTTTTGGTGACTGTCGAGGGTTTTCTATGGTGGATCCAAGCACTTCTGAGGCACTTTTGGTGACCATCGAGGGTATTCTATGGTGGATCCAAGCACTTCTGAGGTGCTATTGGTGACTGTCGAGGGTTTTCTATGGTGGATCCAAGCACTTCTGAGGCACTTTTGGTTACTGTCGAGGGTATTCTATGGTGGATCCAAGCACTTCTGATGCACTTATGGTGACTTTCTAGGGTATTCTATGGTGGATCCAAGCACTTCTCAGGCACTTTTGGTAACCGTCGTGGATATTCCATGGTGGATCCAAGCCCTTCTGAGGCACTTTTGGTGACTGTCGAGGTTACTCTATGGTGGATTTAAGCACTTTTGAGGCACTTTTGGTGACTGTCGAGGGTATTCTATGGTGGATCCAAGCATTTTGAGGCACTTGTCGTGACTGTCGAGGGTATTCTATGGTGGATCTGAGCACTTCTGAGGCACTTTTGGTAACTGTCGAGGGTATTCTTTGATGGATCTTAGAACTTCTGAGGCGCTATTGGTGACTGTCGAGGGTATTCTATGATGGATTAAAACACTTAAGAGGCACTTTTGGTGACTATCGAGGGTATTCTATGGTGGATCCAAGCACATCCGAGGCACTTTTGGTGACTGTCGAGGGTATTCTATGGTGGATCCAAGCACTTCTGAGGCACTTTTGGTGACTGTCGAGGGTAATCTATGGTGGATCCAAGCACTTTTGAGGCACTTATGGTGACTGTCAAGAGTATTCTATGGTGGATCCAAGTACTTCTGAGGCACTTTTGGTGACTGTCAAGGGTATTCTATGGTGGATCCAAGCACTTCTGAGGCACTTTTGGTGACTGTCGAGGGTATTCTATGATAGATTAAAACACTTCAGAGGCACTTTTGGTGACTATCGAGGGTATTCTATGGTGGATCTAAGCACATTCTAGGCACTTTTGGTGACTGTCGAGGGTATTCTATGCTGGATCCAAGCACTTCTGAGGGACTTTTGGTGACTGTCGAGGGTTTTCTATGGTGGATCCAAGCACTTCTGAGGGACTTTTGGTGACCATCGAGGGTATTCTATGGTGGATCCAAGCACTTCTGAGGCACTTTTGGTGACTGTCGAGGGTATTCGGTTGTGGATCCAAGCACTTCTGAGGCACTTTTGGTTACCGTCGAGGATATTCTATGGTGGATCCAAGCACTTCTGAGGCACTTTTGGTGACTGTCGAGGGTATTCTATGGTGCATCCAAGCACTTCTGAGGCTCTTTTGGTAACCGTCGAGGATATTCTATGGTGGATCCAAGCACTTCTGAGCCAGTTTTGGTGACTGTCGAGGGTATTCTATGGTGGATCCAAGCACTTCTGAGGCACTTTTGGTGACTTTCTAGGGTATTCTATGGTGGATCCAAGCACTTCTGAGGCTCTTTTGGTGACTGTCGAGGGTATTCTTTGGTGGATCCAAGCACTTCTGAGGCAGTTTTGGTGACTGTCGAGGGTATTCTATGATGGATTAAAGCACTTCAGAGGCACTTTTGGTGACTGTCGAGGGTATTCTATGGTGGATCCAAGCACTTCTGAGGCACTTTTGGTGACTGTCGAGTGTATTCGGTTGTGGATCCAAGCACTTCTGAGGCACTTTTGGTAACCGTCGAGGATATTCTATGGTGGATCCAAGCTTTTCTAAGGCTCATTTGGTGACTGTCGAGGGTATTCTATGGTGGATCCAAGCACTTCTGAGGGACTTTTGGTGACTGTCGAGGGTATTCTATGCTGGATCCAAGCACTTCTGAGGGACTTTTGGTGACTGTCGAGGGTAGTCTATGGTGGATCGAAGCACTTCTGAGGCACTTTTGGTTACCGTCGAGGGTATTCTATGCTGGATCCAAGCACTTCTGAGGCACTTATGGTGACTTTCTAGGGTATTCTATTTTGGATTCAAGCACTTCTCAGGCACTTTTGGTAACCGTCGTGGATATTCTATGGTGGATCCAAGCCCTTCTGAGGCACTTTTAGTTCTGTCGAGGTTTTTCTATGGTGGATCCAAGCACTTTTGAGGCACTTTTCGTGACTGTAAAGGGTATTCTATGGTGGATCTAAGCACTTCTGAGGCACTTTTGGTGACTGTCGAGGGTATTTTTTGCTGGATCCAAGCCCTTCTGAGGCACTTTTGGTGACTGTCGAGGTTATTCTATGGTGGATCCAAGCACTTCTGAGGCACTTTTGGGGACTGTCGAGGGTATTCTTTGCTGGATCTAAGCACTTCTGAGGCACTTTTGGTGACTGTCGAGGGTATTCTTTGCTGGATCCAAGCACTTCTGAGGCACTTTTGGTGACTGTCGAGGGTATTCTATGGTGGATCCAAGCACTTATGAGGCTCTTTTGGTGACTGTCGAGGGTATTCTATGGTGGATCCAAGCACTGCTGAGGCACTTTTGGTGACTGTCGAGGGTATTCTATGGTGGATCCAAGCACTTCTGAGGCACTTTGGTGACTGTCGAGGGTTTTCTATGGTGGATCCAAGCACTTCTGAGGCACTTTTGGTAACTGTCGAGGGTATTCTATAGTGGATCCAAGCACTTCTGAGGAAGTTTTGGTGACTGTCGAGGGTATTCTATGGTGGATCCAAGCACTGCTGAGGCACTTTTGGTGACTGTCGAGGGTATTCTATGGTGGATCCAAGCACTGCTGAGGCACTTTTGGTATCTGTCGAGGGTATTCTATGGTGGATCCAAGCACTTCTGAGGCACTTTTGGTAACTGTCGAGGGTATTCTATGGTGGATCCAAGCACTGCTGAGGCACTTTTGGTGACTGTCGAGGGTTTTCTATGGTGGATCCAAGCACTTCTGAGGCACTTTTGGTGACTGTCGAGGGTTTTCTATGGTGGATCCAAGCACTTCTGAGGCACTTTTGGTAACTGTCGAGGGTATTCTATAGTGGATCCAAGCACTTCTGAGGAAGTTTTGGTGACTGTCGAGGGTATTCTATGGTGGATCCAAGCACTGCTGAGGCACTTTTGGTGACTGTCGAGGGTATTCTATGGTGGATCCAAGCACTGCTGAGGCACTTTTGGTATCTGTCGAGGGTATTCTATGGTGGATCCAAGCACTTCTCAGGCACTTTTGGTGACTTTCGAGGGTATTCTATGGTGGATCTAAACACTTCTGAGGCACTTTTGGTGACTGTCGAGGGTTTTCTATGGTGGATCCAAGCACTTCTGAGGCTTTTTTGGTGACTGTCGAGGATATTCTATGGTGGATCCAAGCACTTCTGAGGCTCTTTTGGTGACTGTCGAGGGTATTCTTTGCTGGATCTAAGCACTTCTGAGGCACTTTTGGTGACTGTCGAGGATATTCAGTGGTGGATCCAAGCACTTCTGTGGCTGTTTTGGTGACTGTCGAGGTTATTCTATGGTGGATCCAAGCACTTCTGAAGCACTTTTGGTGACTGTCGAGGGTATTCTTTGCTGGATCTAAGCACTTCTGAGGCACTTTTGGGGACTGTCGAGGGTTTTCTATGGTGGATCCAAGCACTTCTGAGGCTCTTTTGGTGACTGTCGAGGGTATTCTATGGTGGATCCAAGCATTCCTGATCACTTTTGGTGACTGTCGAGGGTATTCTATGGTGGATCCAAGCACTTCTGAGGCTCTTTTGGTGACTGTCGAAGGTATTCTTTGCTGGATCCAAGCACTTCTGAGGCACTTTTGGTGGCTTTCTAGGGTATTCTATGGTGGATCCAAGCACTTCTGAAGCACTTTTGGTGACTGTCGAGGATATTCTGTGGTGGATCCAAGCACTTCTGAGGCTCTTTTGGTGACTGTCGAAGGTATTCTTTGCTGGATCCAAGCACTTCTGAGGCACTTTTGGTGGCTTTCTAGGGTATTCTATGGTGGATCCAAGCACTTCTGAAGCACTTTTGGTGACTGTCGAGGGTATTCTATGGTAGATTCAAGCACTTCTGGGGCACTTTTGGTGACAGTCGAAGGTATTCTATGGTGGATCCAAGCACTTCTGAGGCACTTTTGGTGACTTTCTAGAGTATTCTATGGTGGATCCAAGCACTTCTGAGGCACTTTTGGCGACTTTCTAGGGTATTCTATGGTGGATCCAAGCACTTCTGAGGCACTTTTGGTGACTTTCTAGAGTATTCTTTGCTGGATCCAAGCACTTCTGAGGCACTTTTGGTGACTGTCGAGGGTATTCTATGGTGGATCCAAGCACTTCTGAGGCACTTTTGGTGACTTTCGAGGGTATTCTATGGTGGATCTAAACACTTCTGAGGCACTTTTGGTGACTGTCGAGGGTATTCTTTGCTGGATCCAAGCACTTCTGAGGCACTTTTGGTGACTGTCGAGGGTTTTCTATGGTGGATCCAAGCACTTCTGAGGCTTTTTTGGTGACTGTCGAGGGTATTCTATGGTGGATCCTAGCACTTCTGAGGCTCTTTTGGTGACTGTCGAGGGTATTCTTTGCTGGATCTAAGCACTTCTGAGGCACTTTTGGTGACTGTCGAGGATATTCAGTGGTGGATCCAAGCACTTCTGAGGCTGTTTTGGTGACTGTCGAGGTTATTCTATGGTGGATCCAAGCACTTCTGAAGCACTTTTGGTGACTGTCGAGGGTATTCTTTGCTGGATCTAAGCACTTCTGACACACTTTTGGTGACTTTCGAGGGTATTCTATGGTGGATCCAAGCACTTCTGAGGCACTTTTGGTGACTGTCGAGGATATTCTGTGGTGGATCCATGCACTTCTGAGGCTGTTTTGGTGACTGTCGATGTTATTCTATGGTGGATCCAAGCACTTTTAAGGCACTTTTCGTGACTGTCAAGGGTATTCTATGGTGGATCCAAGCACTTCTGAGGCACTTTTGGTGATTGTCGAGGGTATTCTTTGCTGGATCTAAGCACTTCTGAGTTGCTATTGGTGACTGTCGAGGGTATTTTATGGTGGATCCAAGCACTTCTGAGGCTCTTTTGGTGACTTTCTAGGATATTGTTTGGTGGATCCAAGCACTTCTGAGGAACTTTTGGTGACTGTCGAGGGTTTTCTATTGTGGATCCAAGCACTTCTGAGGCACTTTTGGTGACTGTCGAGGGTATTCTATGCTGGATCTAAGAACTTCTGAGGCACTTTTGGTGACTGTCGAGGGTATTCTATGCTGGATCTAAGAACTTCTGAGGCACTTTTGGTGACTGTCGAGGATATTCTATGGTGGATCCAAGCACACCACAGGCACTTTTGGTGATGTTCTAGGGTATTCTATGGTGGATCCAAGCACACCACAGGCACTTTTGGTGATGTTCTAGGGTATTCTATGGTGGATCCAAGTACCCTGGAAGCATGTTCCAATAACATCAAATTTTCACTCGAGGATTTTGAAACGCTTCACTTCCGAGGCCATTTACTATATGTTCCGTTGCTCTGAGCGTAAACTTTGTTCGAAGACTTGCTTCGCAATTTTTTATTTCCTTTCCAACGGTGCAAAAATTAAGTCTCTAGCTCTTCTGGTTCAAAAGTTATGGCCATTTCAAGTTAGAGGTTTTTTTTTATCCCGAAGTACTTTTTTCATGAGTTTCTATGATGATCTATGCTGTTTCCCAGCACCCTACAAGCACTTTTGGTGATGTTCTAAGGTATTCTTTGGTGGATCCAAGCACACCAGAGGCACTTTTGATGATGTTCTAGGGTATTCTATGGTGGATCCAAGCACTTCTGAGGCACTTTTGGTGACTTTCTAGGGTATTCTATGGTGGATCCAAGTACCCTGGAAGCATGTTCCAATAACATCAAATTTTCACTTGAAGATTTTGAAACGCTTCACTTCCGAGGCCATTTACTATATGTTCCGTTGCTCTGAGCGAAAACTTTGTTTAAAAGTTGCTTCGCAATTTTTAATTTCCTTTCCAACGGTGCAAAAATTAAGTCTCTAGCTCTTCTTGTTCCAAAGTTATGGCCGTTTAAAGTTAGAGGTTTTTTTTATCCCGAAGTACTTTTTTCATGAGTTTCTATGATGATCTATGCTGTTTCCCAGCACCCTACAAGCACTTTTGGTGATGTTCTAAGGTATTCTTTGGTGGATCCAAGCACACCAGAGGCACTTTTGATGATGTTCTAGGGTATTCTATGGTGGATCCAAGCACACCACAGGCACTTTTGGTGATGTTCTAGGGTATTCTATGGTGGATCCAAGTACCCTGGAAGCATGTTCCAATAACATCAAATTTTCACTTGAGGATTTTGAAACGCTTCACTTCCGAGGCCATTTACTATATGTTCCGTTGCTCTGAGCGTAAACTTTGTTCGAAAAGTTGCTTCGCAATTTTAATTTCCTTTCCAACGGTGCAAAAATTAAGTCTCTAGCTCTTCTGGTTCCAAAGTTATGGCCGTTTAAAGTTAGAGGTTTTTTTTTTATCCCGAAGTACTTTTTCATGAGTTTCTATGATGATCTATGCTGTTTCCCAGCACCCTACAAGCACTTTTGGTGATGTTCTAAGGTATTCTTTGGTGGATCCAAGCACACCAGAAGCACTTTTGATGATGTTCTAGGGTATTCTATGGTGGATCCAAGCACACCAGAGGCAATTTTGGTGATGTTCTAGGGTATTCTATGGTGGATCCAAGTACCCTGGAAGCATGTTCCAATAACATCAAATTTTCACTTGAGGATTTTGAACCGCTTCACTTCCGAGGCCATTTACTATATGTTCCGTTGCTCTGAGCGTAAACTTTGCTCGAAGACTTGCTTCGCAATTTTTTATTTCCTTTCCAACGGTGCAAAAGTTAAGTCTCTAGCTCTTCTGGTTCAAAAGTTATGGCCGTTTAAAGTTAGAGGTTTTTTTTATCCCGAAGTACTTTTTTCATGAGTTTCTATGATGATCTATGCTGTTTCCCAGCACCCTACAAGCACTTTTGGTGATGTTCTAAGGTATTCTATGGTGGATCCAAGCACACCAGAGGCACTTTTGATGATGTTCTAGGGTATTCTATGGTGGATCCAAGCACACCAGAGGCACTTTTGGTGATGTTCTAGGGTATTCTATGGTGGATCCAAGTACCCTGGAAGCATGTTCCAATAACATCAAATTTTCACTTGAGGATTTTGAAACGCTTCACTTCCGAGGCCATTTACTATATGTTCCGTTGCTCTGAGCGAAAACTTTGTTCGAAGAGTTGCTTCGCAATTTTTAATTTCCTTTCCAACGGTGCAAAAATTAAGTCTCTAGCTCTTCTGGTTCCAAAGTTATGGCCGTTTAAAGTTAGAAGTTTTTTTTATCCCGAAGTACTTTTTTCATGAGTTTCTATGATGATCTTTGCTGTTTCCCAGCACCCTACAAGCACTTTTGGTGATGTTCTAAGGTATTCTATGGTGGATCCAAGCACACCAGAGGCACTTTTGGTGATGTTCTAGGGTATTCTATGGTGGATCCAAGTACCCTGGAAGCATGTTCCAATAACATCAAATTTTCACTTGAGGATTTTGAAACGCTTCACTTCCGAGGCCATTTACTATATGTTCCGTTGCTCTGAGCGAAAACTTTGTTCGAAGAGTTGCTTCGCAATTTTTAATTTCCTTTCCAACGGTGCAAAAATTAAGTCTCTAGCTCTTCTTGTTCCAAAGTTATGGCCGTTTAAAGTTAGAGGTTTTTTTTTATCCCGAAGTACTTTTTTCATGAGTTTCTATGATGATCTATGCTGTTTCCCAGCACCCTACAAGCACTTTTGGTGATGTTCTAAGGTATTCTATGGTGGATCCAAGCACTTCGGAGGCGTTTTGGTGACTGTCAAGGGTATTCTATGGTGGATCCAAGCACTTCTGAGGCACTTTTGGTGACTGTCGAGAGTATTCTATGGTGGATCCAAGCACACCAGAGGCAATTTTGGTGATGTTCTAGGGTATTCTATGGTGGATCCAAGTACCCTGGAAGCATGTTCCAATAACATCAAATTTTCACTTGAGGATTTTGAAACGCTTCACTTCCGAGGCCATTTACTATATGTTCCGTTGCTCTGAGCGTAAACTTTGTTCGAAGACTTGCTTCGCAATTTTTTATTTCCTTTCCAACGGTGCAAAAATTAAGTCTCTAGCTCTTCTGGTTCAAAAGTTATGGCCGTTTAAAGTTAGAGGTTTTTTTTATCCCGAAGTACTTTTTTCATGAGTTTCTATGATGATCTATGCTGTTTCCCAGCACCCTACAAGCACTTTTGGTGATGTTCTAAGGTATTCTATGGTGGATCCAAGCACACCAGAGGCACTTTTGATGATGTTCTAGGGTATTCTATGGTGGATCCAAGCACACCAGAGGCACTTTTGGTGATGTTCTAGGGTATTCTATGGTGGATCCAAGTACCCTGGAAGCATGTTCCAATAACATCAAATTTTCACTTGAGGATTTTGAAACGCTTCACTTCCGAGGCCATTTACTATATGTTCCGTGGCTCTGAGCGAAAACTTTGTTCGAAAAGTTGCTTCGCAATTTTTATTTCCTTTCCAACGGTGCAAAAATTAAGTCTCTAGCTCTTCTGGTTCAAAAGTTATGACCATTTAAAGTTAGAGGTTTTTTATCCCGAAGTACTTTTTTCATGAGTTTCTATGATGATCTATGCTGTTTCCCAGCACCCTACAAGCACTTTTGGTGATGTTCTAAGGTATTCTATGGTGGATCCAAGCACACCAGAGGCACTTTTGATGATGTTCTAGGGTATTCTATGGTGGATCCAAGCACACCAGAGGCACTTTTGGTGATGTTCTAGGGTATTCTATGGTGGATCCAAGTACCCTGGAAGCATGTTCCAATAACATCAAATTTTCACTTGAGGATTTTGAAACGCTTCACTTCCGAGGCCATTTACTATATGTTCCGTTGCTCTGAGCGTAAACTTTGTTCAAAAACTTGTTTCGCAATTTTTAATTTCCTTTCCAACGGTGCAAAAATTAAGTCTCTAGCTCTTCTTGTTCCAAAGTTATGGCCGTTTAAAGTTAGAGGTTTTTTTTATCCCGAAGTACTTTTTTCATGATTTCTATGATGATCTATGCTGTTTCCCAGCACCCTACAAGCACTTTTGGTGATGTTCTAAGGTATTCTTTGGTGGATCCAAGCACACCAGAGGCACTTTTGATGATGTTCTAGGGTATTCTATGGTGGATCCAAGCACACCAGAGGCACTTTTGGTGATGTTCTAGGGTATTCTATGGTGGATCCAAGTACCCTGGAAGCATGTTCCAATAACATCAAATTTTCACTTGAGGATTTTGAAACGCTTCACTTCCGAGGCCATTTACTATATGTTCCGTTGCTCTGAGCGTAAACTTTGTTCTGAGACTTGTTTCGCAATTTTTAATTTCCTTTCCAACGGTGCAAAAATTAAGTCTCTAGCTCTTCTTGTTCCAAAGTTATGGCCGTTTAAAGTTAGAGGTTTTTTTTATCCCGAAGTACTTTTTTCATGAGTTTCTATGATGATCTATGCTGTTTCCCAGCACCCTACAAGCACTTTTGGTGATGTTCTAAGGTATTCTATGGTGGATCCAAGCACACCAGAGGCACTTTTGATGATGTTCTAGGGTATTCTATGGTGGATCCAAGCACACCAGAGGCACTTTTGGTGATGTTCTAGGGTATTCTATGGTGGATCCAAGTACCCTGGAAGCATGTTCCAATAACATCAAATTTTCACTTGAGGATTTTGAAACGCTTCACTTCCGAGGCCATTTACTATATGTTCCGTTGCTCTGAGCGTAAACTTTGTTCGAAAAGTTGCTTCGCAATTTTAATTTCCTTTCCAACGGTGCAAAAATTAAGTCTCTAGCTCTTCTTGTTCCAAAGTTATGGCCGTTTAAAGTTAGAGGTTTTTTTTATCCCGAAGTACTTTTTTCATGAGTTTCTATGATGATCTATGCTGTTTCCCAGCACCCTACAAGCACTTTTGGTGATGTTCTAAGGTATTCTTTGGTGGATCCAAGCACACCAGAGGCACTTTTGATGATGTTCTAGGGTATTCTATGGTGGATCCAAGCACACCAGAGGCACTTTTGGTGATGTTCTAGGGTATTCTATGGTGGATCCAAGTACCCTGGAAGCATGTTCCAATAACATCAAATTTTCACTTGAGGATTTTGAACCGCTTCACTTCCGAGGCCATTTACTATATGTTCCGTGGCTCTGAGCGAAAACTTTGTTCGAAAAGTTGCTTCGCAATTTTTAATTTCCTTTCCAACGGTGCAAAAATTAAGTCTCTAGCTCTTCTGGTTCAAAAGTTATGGCCGTTTAAAGTTAGAGGTTTTTTTATCCCGAAGTACTTTTTTCATGAGTTTCTATGATGATCTATGCTGTTTCCCAGCACCCTACAAGCACTTTTGATGATGTTCTAAGGTATTCTATGGTGGATCCAGCACACCAGAGGCACTTTTGGTGATGTTCTAGGGTATTCTATGGTGGATCCAAGTACCCTGGAAGCATGTTCCAATAACATCAAATTTTCACTTGAGGATTTGAAACGCTTCACTTCCGAGGCCATTTACTATATGTTCCGTTGCTCTGAGCGTAAACTTTGTTCGAAGACTTGTTTCGCAATTTTAATTTCCTTTCCAACGGTGCAAAATTAAGTCTCTAGCTCTTCTTGTTCCAAAGTTATGGCCGTTTAAAGTTAGAGGTTTTTTTTATCCCGAAGTACTTTTTTCATGAGTTTCTATGATGATCTATGCTGTTTCCCAGCACCCTACAAGCACTTTGGTGATGTTCTAAGGTATTCTTTGGTGGATCCAAGCACACCAGAGGCACTTTTGATGATGTTCTAGGGTATTCTATGGTGGATCCAAGCACACCACAGGCACTTTTGGTGATGTTCTAGGGTATTCTATGGTGGATCCAAGTACCCTGGAAGCATGTTCCAATAACATCAAATTTTCACTTGAGGATTTTGAAACGCTTCACTTCCGAGGCCATTTACTATATGTTCCGTTGCTCTGAGCGTAAACTTTGTCCGAAGACTTGTTTCGCAATTTTTAATTTCCTTTCCAACGGTGCAAAAATTAAGTCTCTAGCTCTTCTGGTTCCAAAGTTATGGCCGTTTAAAGTTAGAGGTTTTTTTTTATCCCGAAGTACTTTTTTCATGAGTTTCTATGATGATCTATGCTGTTTCCCAGCACCCTACAAGCACTTTTGGTGATGTTCTAAGGTATTCTATGGTGGATCCAAGCACACAGAGGCACTTTTGATGATGTTCTAGGGTATTCTATGGTGGATCCAAGCACACCAGAGGCACTTTTGGTGATGTTCTAGGGTATTCTATGGTGGATCCAAGTACCCTGGAAGCATGTTCCAATAACATCAAATTTTCACTTGAGGATTTTGAAACGCTTCACTTCCGAGGCCATTTACTATATGTCCGTTGCTCTGAGCGTAAACTTTGTTCGAAAAGTTGCTTCGCAATTTTAATTTCCTTTCCAACGGTGCAAAATTAAGTCTCTAGTTTCTTCTGGTTCAAAAGTTATGGCCGTTAAAGTTGAGGTTTTTTTTTATCCCGAAGTACTTTTTTCATGAGTTTCTATGATGATCTATGCTGTTTCCCAGCACCCTACAAGCACTTTTGGTGATGTTCTAAGGTATTCTTTGGTGGATCCAAGCACACCAGAGGCGCTTTTGGTGATGTTCTAGGGTATTCTATGGTGGATCCAAGTACCCTGGAAGCATGTTCCAATAACATCAAATTTTCACTTGAGGATTTTGAAACGCTTCACTTCCGAGGCCATTTACTATATGTTCCGTTGCTCTGAGCGTAAACTTTGTTCGAAAACTTGCTTCGCAATTTTTAATTTCCTTTCCAACGGTGCAAAAATTAAGTCTCTAGCTCTTCTGGTTCAAAAGTTATGGCCGTTTAAAGTTAGAGGTTTTTTTTATCCCGAAGTACTTTTTTCATGAGTTTCTATGATGATCTATGCTGTTTCCCAGCACCCTACAAGCACTTTTGGTGATGTTCTAAGGTATTCTATGGTGGATCCAAGCACACCAGAGGCACTTTTGATGATGTTCTAGGGTATTCTATGGTGGATCAAGCACACCAGAGGCACTTTTGGTGATGTTCTAGGGTATTCTATGGTGGATCCAAGTACCCTGGAAGCATGTTCCAATAACATCAAATTTTACTTGAGGATTTTGAAACGCTTCACTTCCGAGGCCATTTACTATATGTTCCGTTGCTCTGAGCGTAAACTTTTTCGAAAGTTGCTTCGCAATTTTAATTTCCTTTCCAACGGTGCAAAATTAACTCTAGCTCTTCTTGTTCCAAAGTTATGGCCGTTAAAGTTAGAGGTTTTTTTTATCCCGAAGTACTTTTTTCATGAGTTTCTATGATGATCTATGCTGTTTCCAGCACCCTACAAGCACTTTTGGTGATGTTCTAAGGTATTCTATGATGGATCCAAGCACACCAGAGGCACTTTGATGATGTTCTAGGGTATTCTATGGTGGATCCAAGCACACCACAGGCACTTTTGGTGATGTTCTAGGGTATTCTATGGTGGATCCAAGTACCCTGAAGCATGTTCCAATAACATCAAATTTTCACTTGAGATTTTGAAACGCTTCACTTCCGAGGCCATTTACTATATGTTCCGTTGCTCTGAGCGTAACTTTGTTCGAAGACTTGCTTCGCAATTTTTAATTTCCTTTTCAACGGTGCAAAAATTAAGTCTCTAGCTCTTCTGGTTCAAAAGTTATGGCCGTTTAAAGTTAGAGGTTTTTTTTTATCCCGATACTTTTTCATGAGTTTCTATGATGATCTATGCTGTTTCCCAGCACCCTACAGCACTTTTGGTGATGTTCTAAGGTATTCTTTGGGATCCCAGCACACCAGAGGCGCTTTTGGTGATTTCTAGGGTATTCTATGGTGGATCCAAGTACCCTGGAAGCAGGTTCCAATAACATCAATTTTCACTTGGGATTTGAAACGCTTCACTTCCGAGGCCATTTACTATATGTTCCGTTGCTCTGAGCGTAAACTTTGTTCGAAAAGTTGCTTCGCAATTTTAATTTCCTTTCCAACGGTGCAAAAATTAAGTCTCTAGCTCTTCTGGTTCAAAAGTTATGGCCGTTTAAA
>NW_024428743.1:0-17411 GCF_017562075.2 Anopheles merus | reverse complement strand
AATTTGAGGAATAAGCAAACGACTATACTGAGTTTAATTTCTGAAATTCTCAAATTTTAGAAATAAGCAAAAGACTATAATGAGTTACAATTTCTGAAATCATAAAATCTAAGAAATAAACAAACGATTATACTACGCTACATTTTCTGAAATTCTTAAATTTTAGAAAAGGGCAAACGACTTTACTGAGCCACATTTTCTGTAATTCTTAAATTGAAGAAATAAGCAAACGATTGTACTGAGTTACTATTTCTGAAATTCTTAAATTTTAGAAATTAGCAATCGACTATAATGAGCTACAATTTCTAAAATTCTTAAATTGTAGAAAAAAGCAAAAGACTATACTGAGTTACAATTTCCAAAAATCTTAAATTTTGGAAATAAGTAAAAGACTATACTGAGATACAATTTTTGAAATTCCTAAATTTTAGAAATTAGCAAAAGACTATACTAAGCTTCAATTTCTGAAATTCTTAAATTTTAGAAATAATCAAAAGACTATACTGAGCTACAATTTCTGAAATTCTTAAATTTGAGAAAAAACCAAAGACTATACTGAGCTACAATTTCTGAAAGTCTAAAATTTTAGAAATAAGTAAAAGACTATACAGAGTTACAATTTCCAAAAATTCTAAAATTTTAGAAATAAGTAAAAGACTTTACTGAGTTACAATTTCTGGAATTCTTAAATTTTAGAAATAAGCAAAAGACTATACGGAGCTATAATTTCTGAAATTCTTAAATTTAAAAAAAAAGCGAAAGACTACACAGAGTTACAGGGTTTTCCAATTAGGTTTAGACTAGCAGCATACTTTTTTTGAATAGTCGCAATAGATTCTTGACTAGCATCCTTTATTTTTGATTACGAGCAATGGATTATTGACTAGGAGCAATTGATTTCAGCAGGTCCCTGCATGACAGCCTAAGAGCGACGCGTTTATAACATCCGGTGTGACAGATTGACTTGAATAATAATCTGTGGATAATATTTAATTTCATCCACTCATTTGATTAAATCATTTGTTTTACTGTTATATATCATCCACAAAGAAAGATATATTTTATATGATAGGTTTTCCGATGCTATTGTTTTGATTTTATGAATGCACAATACAACACAAAAGCACTTAACGGCTGAATTGAAATATGCAGTAGTAGACCCACAGGCATAACCTAACCAAAAGCTAGATTGCACATGTTTTTCAGAGTGACCATATGTAGTTCTATCGATTTTCGATCGAATATTGGTTTACAATTGAGCACACTAAAACTCAATTTTTCTGACCGAAACTCAAATATTTTTCTAAGTATTCACCGTTCAACAATAATTTGAAATTTAATAAATTTTGTGAGTGAATAAAAAGTTGTTTTTACCGAAAATTACCGAGTTTGCTTAGAGATTTCCTACCGATAACCTCTAAAACAATCTGGTCACTCCGTGCCAGCAACCGGCCTGCTGAAATCAATTGCTGCTAGTCAAAAATCCATTGATCGTAATCAAAAATAGAGGATGCTAGTCAAGAATCTATTGCGACTATTCAAAAAAAGTATGCTTCTAGTCTAAACTCAATTGGAAAACCCTGTACAATTTCCAAAAATTCTAAAATTTTAGAAATAAGTAAAAGACTATACAGAGTTACAATTTCCAAAAATTCTAAAATTTTAGAAATTAGCAAAAGACTATACTGAGCTTCAATTTTTGAAATTCTTAAATTTTAGAAATAAGCGAAAGACTATACTGAGCTACAATTTCTGAAATTCTAAAATTTTACAAATTAGCAAAAGACTATACTGAATTACAATTTCCGAAAATTCTAAAATTTTATGAATAAGTAAACGACTATACTGAGCTACAATTTCTGAAATTCTTTAATTTTTGAAATCAGCAAAAGACTATACTGAGCTACAATTTCTGAAATTCTTAAATTTTAGAAATAAGCAAAGGACTATACTTAGCAACAATTTTCATAAATTCTAAAATTTTAGAAATAAGTAAAAGACTATACACAGTTGCAATTTTCAAAAATTCTAAAATTTTAGAAATAAGCAAAAGACTATACTGAGCTTCAATTTCTGAAATTCTTAAATTTTAGAAATATTCAAAAGACTATACTGAGCTACAATTTCTGAAATTCTTAAATTTTAGAAACAAGCAAAAGACTATACTGAGCTAAAATTTCTGAATTTCTTAAATATTAGGAATAAGCAAACGACTATACTGAGCTTCATTTTCTGAAATTCTTAGATTTTAGACATAAGCCACAACTTTTCTAAGTTATAATTCCTGAAATTCTTAAATTTTAGAAATAAGTAAAAGACTATACTGAGCTACAATTTCTGAAATTCTAAAATTTTAGAAATACGCAGAGTTACAATTTCCAAAAATTCTAAAATTTTATAAATAAGTTAAAGACTAAACTGAGTTATAATTTCTGAAATTCTTAAATTTTAGAAATTAGCAAAAGACTATACTGAGCTTCAATTTCTGAAATTCTTAAATTTTAGAAATAATCAAAAGACTAAACTAAGTTACAATTTCTGAAATTCTTAAATTTTAAAAATAATCAAAAGACCATACTGAGCTACAATTTCTGAAATTCTAAAATTTTAGAAATAAGTAAAAGGCTATACAGAGTTGCAATTTCCAAAAATTCTTAAATTTTAGAAATAAGCAAAAGACTGCACTGAGCTTCATTTTCCGAAATTCTTAAATTTTAGAAATGAGCAAACGACTATACTGAGCTATAATTTCTGAAATTCTTAAATTGTAAAAATAAGCAAAAGAGTATACTGAATTACCATTTCCAAAAATTCTAAAATTTTAGAAATAAGTAAAAGACTATACAGAGTTGCAATGTCCAAAAATTCTTAAATTTTAGAAATAAGCAAAAGACTATACTGAGTTACAATTTCTGAAATTTTTAAATTTTAGAAATCAGCAAAAGACTACACTGAGTTACAATTTCTGAAATTCTTAAATTTTAGAAATAAGCAAAAGACTATACTGAATTACAATTTCCAAAACTTATAAGATTTAAGAAATAAGTATGAGACAATACTGAACCACGATTTCCGAAAATTCTAAGATCTTAGAAATAAGCAAAAGACGATACTGAGCTACAATTTCCAAAAATTCTAAAATGTTAGAAATGAGCATACGACTATACTGAGCTACAAATTCTGAAATTCTTAAATTTTAGAAAAATAAGCAAAAGACTATACTGAATTACAATTTCCAATAATCATAAAATTTTAGAAATAAGTAAAAGACTATACAGAGTTACAATTTCCAAAAATTCTTAAATTTTTGAAATAATATAAAGACTAGACTGAGTTACAATTTCTGAAATTCTTAAATTTTAGAATTTAGCAAAAGACTATTCATAGTTACAATTTCTGAAATTCTTAAATTTTAGAAATAAGCAAAAGACTATACTGAATTACAATTTCCAAAACTTATTAAATTAAAGAAATAAGTAAAAGACAATACTGAACTACAATTTCCGAAAATTCTTAGATGATAGAAATAAGCAAAAGACGATACTGAGCTACAATTTCCAAAAATTCTAAAATTTAAGAAATGTGCAAAAGACTATACTGAGCTACAATTTCTGAAATTCTTAAATTTTAGAAAAAAGCAAAAGACTGCACTGAGCTACAATTTCCGAAACTTCTTAAATTTAAGAAATAAGTAAAAGACGATACTGAATTACAATTTCCGAAAATTTTAAGATTTTAGAAATCAGCAAAAGACGAAACTGAGCTACAATTTCTGTAATTCTAAGATTTTAGAAATAAGTAAAAGACTATACAGAGTTACAATTTCCAAAAATTCTAAAATTTTAGAAATTAGCAAAAGACTATACTGAGCTTCAATTTCTGAAATTCTTAAATTTTAGAAATAATCAAAAGACTATACTGAGCTTCAATTTCTGAAATTCTTAAATTTTAGAAATAAGCAAAAGACTATACTGAGTTACAATTTCCGAAACTTCGAAAATTTAAGAAATAAGTAAAAGACAATACTGAACTACAATTTCCGAAAATTCTAAGATTTTAGAAATAAGCAAAAGACTATACTGAGCTTCATTTTCTGAAATTCTTAGATTTTAGAAATGAGCAAAAGACTATACTGAGCTAAAATTTCTGAAATTCTTAAATTTTAGAAATAAGCAAAAGACTATACTGAATTACAATTTCCAAAAATTCTAAAATTTTAGAAATAAGTCAAAGACTACACAGAGATGCAATGTCCAAAAATACTTAAATTTTAGAAATAAGCAAAAGACTATACAGAGTTACAATTTCTGAAATTGTTAAATTTTAGAAATCAGCAAAAGACTACACTGAGTTACAATTTCGGAAATTCTTAAATTTTAGAAATAAGCAAAAGACTGTACTGAATTACAATTTCCAAAACTTTTAAAATTTAAGAAATAAGTAAAAGACAATACTGAATACGATTAGCGAAACTTCTAAGAACTTAGAAATAAGCAAAAGACGATACTGAGCTACAATTTCCAAAAATTCTTAAATTTAAGGAAGGAGCAAACGACTATCCTGAGCTACCATTTCTGAAATTCTTAAATTTTAGAAATAAGCAAACGACTATACTGAGCTACAATTTCTGAAATTCATAAATTTTAGAAATAAGCAAAAGACTTTACTGAGCTACAATTTCTGAAATTCTTAAATTTTAGAAATAAGCAAAAGACTGTACTGAATTACAATTTCCAAAACTTATAAAATTTAAGAAATAAGTAAAAGACAATACTGAATACGATTAGCGAAACTTCTAAGAACTTAGAAATAAGCAAAAGACGATGCTGAGCTACAATTTCCAAAAATTCTTAAATGTTAGAAATGAGCAAACGACTATACTGAGCTACAATTTCTGAAATTCTTAAATTTTAGAAATTAGCAAAAGACGATACTGAGCTACAATTTCAGAAAATCTTAAATTTTAGAAATGAGCAAAAGACTATACTGAGCTACAATTTCTGAAATTCTTAAATTTTAGAAATAAGCAAAAGACAATACTGAATTACAATTTCCAATAATTATAAAATTTTAGAAATAAGTAAAAGACTATACAGAGTTACGATTTCCAAAAATTCTTAAATTTTTGAAATATTATAAAGACTAGACTGAGTTACAATTTCTTAAATTCTTAAATTTTAGAAATTAGCAATAGACTATACTGAGCTACAATTCCTGAAATTCCAAAATTAAAGAAATAAGCAGACGATTTTACTGAGCAACAATTTCTGAAATTCATAAATTTTATAAATAAACAAACGACTATACCGTGTTACAATTTCTCAAATTCCTAAATTTTCGAAATAAGCAAACGACTATACTGAGCTACAATTTCTAAAATTTAAGAAACAAGCAAACGACTCTACTATGTTACAATTTCTGAAATTATTAAATCCTAGAAATAACAAAAGACGATACTGAGCAACAATTTCTGAAATTGTTAAATTTTAGAAATAAGCAAAAAGCTATACTGAGCTACAATTTCTGAAAGTCTTAAGTTTTCGAAATAAGCAGAAGACTATACTGAGCTACAATTTCTGAAATTCTCAAATTTAAGAAATAAGCAAAAGACTATACTGAGTAACAATTTCTAAAATTTTTATATTTTAGAAATAAGCAAAAGACTTTACTGAGAAACATTTTCTGAAATTCTTAAATTTTAGAAATAAGCAAACGACTATACTGAGTTACAATTTCTGAAATTCTTAAATTTTAGAAATTAGCAAAAGACTATATTGTGCTATAATTTCTGAAATTCTTAAATTTAAGAAATAAGCAAAAGACTATACTGAGTTACAATTTCTGAAATTCTTAATTTTTAGAAATAAGCAAAAGACTATACTGAGCTACAATTTCTGAAATTCTATGGTTTAAAAATAAGCAAAAGACTATAATGAGCTATAATTTCTGAAATTCTTAAATTTTAGAAATAAGGAAACGACTATACTGAGTAACAATTTCGGAAATTCTTAAATTTTAGAAATAAGCAAATGATTATACTTATACTACAATTGCTGAAATTCTTAAATTTTTTAAATAGGAAAACGACTATACTGAGCTACAATTTCTGAAGTTCTGAAATTTTAGAAATAAGCAAAAGACTATACAGAGCAACAATTTCTGATATTCTAAAATTTAGAAATAAGGAAAAGACTTTACTGAGTTACAATTGCTGAAATTCTTAAATTTAAAAAAAAAGCAAACGATTATACTGTGCTACAATTTCTGAAATTCTTAAATTTAAGAAATAAGCAAACGACTATTCTGAGCTACAATTTTTGCAATTCTTAAATTTAAGAAATCAGCAAACGACTATACTGAGCTACAATTTCTGAAATTCTTAAATTTAAGAAATAAGCGAAAGACTATACTGGGCTACAATTTCTGATATTCTAAAATTTAGAAATAAGCAAACAACTTTGCTGAATTATAATTTCTAAAATTCTTAAATTTAAGAAATAAGCAAAAGACTATACTGAGTAACAATTTCTGAAATTCTTAAATTTTAGAAATAAGCAAAAGACAATACTGAGTTACAATTGCTGAAATTTTAAAATTTTAGAAATAAGCAAACGACTATACTTTGCTACAATTTGTGTGATTCTCAAATTTTAGAAATAAGCAAACGACTATACTGAGCTACAATTTTTGCAATTCTTAAATTTTAGAAATCAGCAAACGATTATACTGAGCTACAATTTCTGAATTTCTTAAATATTAAAAATAAGCAGAAGACTTTACTGAGCTACAATTTCTGAAATTCTTAAATTTTAAAATAAGCAAAAGACTATACTGAGCTACAATTTCTGAAATTCTTAAATTTTAGAAATAAGCAAACGACTATGCTTAGTTACAATTTTTCAAATTTCTTTATATTAGAAAGAAGCAAACGAATAGACTGAGCTAAAATTTCTAAAATTCTTACATTTTTGAAATAAGCAAACGACTATACAGAGTTAGAATTTCTGAAATTCTTAAATTTAAGAAATAAGCAAAAGACTATACTGAGCTAGAATTGCTGAGATTCTTAAATTTTAGAAACAAGCAAATGCCTATACTGAGCTACAATTTCTGAATTTCTTAAATTTTAGAAATAAGCAAAAGACTATACTGAGTTACAATTGCTGAAATTTTAAAATTTTAGAAATAAGCAAACGACTATACTGTGCTACAATTTGTGTGATTCTCAAATTTTAGAAATAAGCAAACGACTATACTGAGCTACAATTTTTGCAATTCTTAAATTTTATAAATAAGCTAAAGACTATACTGAGCTACAATTTCTGAAATTCTAAGATTTTAGAAATCGGCAAACGACTATACTGAGCTACAATTTCTGATATTCTAAAATTTGGAAATAAGCAAACGACTTTGCTGAGTTATAATTTCTTAAATTCTTAAATTTAAGAAATAAGCAAAAGACTATACTGAGTAACAATTTCTGAAATTCTTTAATTTTAGAAATAAGCAAAAGACAATACTGAGCTACAATTTCTGAAATTCTAAAATTTTAGAAATAAGCAAATGACTATTCTTAGTTACAATTTCTAAATTCTGAAATTTTAGAAATAAGCAAAAGATTGTACTGAGTTACAATTTCTGAAATTCTTAAATTTAAGAAATAAGCAAAAGAATATACAAAGTAACAATTTCTGAAATTCTGAAATTTTAGAGATGAGCAAAAGACTATACTGAGCTACAATTGCTGAAATTCTAAAATTTTAGGAATAAGCAAAAGACTATACTGAGCTACAATTGCTGAAATTCTAAAATTTTAGAAATAAGCAAACGACTATACTGTGCTACAATTTCTGTGATTCTCTAATTTTAGAAATAAGCAAACGACTATACTGAGCTACAATTTTTGCAATTCTTAAATTTTAGAAATCAGCAAACGATTATACTGAGTAACAATTTCTGAAATTCTGAAATTTTAGGAATAAGCAAAAGACTAAACTGAGCTACAATTTCTGAAATTCTTAAATTTTAGAAATCAGAAAAGACTATACATAGCTACAATTTCCAAAAATCTGAAATTTTCTAAAGTACCAAAAGACTATACTGAGCTTCAATTTCTGAAATTCTTAAATTTAAGAACTAAGCAAAAGACTATACTGAGCTATAATTTCTGAAATTTTTAAATTTTATAAATAAGCAAACGACTATACTGAGCTACAATTTCTGAAATTCTTAAATTTTAGAAATAAGCAAAAGACAATACTGAGCTATAGTTTCTGAAATTCTAAGATTTTAGAAATTAGCAAAAGACTATTCTGAGCTAAAATTTCTGAAATTCTAAAATTTTAGATATACGCAAAAGAATATACTGAGTTACAATTTCCGAAAATTCTAAAATTGAAGAAAAAAGTACAAGACTATACTGAGCTACAATTTCTGAAATTCTAAGATTTTAAAAATTAGCAAAAGACTATACTAAGCTATAATTTTTAAAATTCTCCAATTTAAGAAATAAGCAAACGACTATACAATATTACAATTTCTGAAATTCTTAAATTTTAAGAATAAACAAAAGACTCTGCTGAGTTACACTTGCTGATATACGTAAATTTTATAAATATTCATAAAAAGTATAAATGTTTATATTTTTATATTCTTTAATTTTAGAAATAAGCAAAAGAATATACTGAGTTACAATTTCCGAAAATTCTAAAATTTAAGAAAAAAGTAAAAGACTATACGGAGTTGCAATTTATGAAATTCTAATATTTTAGAAATAAGCAAACGACTTTACTAAGCTACAATTTCTGAAATTCTTAAATTTAAAAACCAAGCAAACGACTATACTGAGTTATTATTTCAGAAATTCTTAAATTTTAGAAATAAGCAAAAGACTATACTGAGTTACGATTGCTGATATACGAAAATTTAAGAAATAAGCAAACGACTATATTGAGCTAGAATTTCTGAATTTCTTAAATTTTATAAATTAGCAAAAGACTTTACTGAGCTACAATTTCTGAAATTCTTTAATTTAAGAAATAAGCAAAATTCTATACAGAGCTACTATTTCTGAAATTCTTAAATTTTAGAAATAAGCAAAAGACTTTACTGGGCTATAATTTCTGAAATTCTTAAATTTAAGAAATAAGCAAAAGACTATACTGAGTTACAATTTCTGAAATTCTTAAATTTAAAAATAAGCAAACGACTTTACTGAGCTACAATTTCTGAAATTCTTAAATTTTAGAAATAAGCAAAAGACTAAACTGAGCTACAATTTCTGATAATTCTAAAATTTAAGAAATAAGTGAAAGACAATACTGAACTGCAATTTCCAAATTTTTTAAATTTTAGAAAAAAGCAAAAGACGATACTGAGTTACAATTTCCGAAAATTCTAAAATTTTAGACATTATTAAAAGACAATACCGAACTGAAATTTCTGAAATTCTAAGATTCTAGAAATTAGCAAAAGACTATACTGAGCTACAATTTCTGAAATTCTAAGATTTTAAAAATAAGCAAAAGACTATACTGAGCAACAATTTCTGAATTTCCTTAATTTTAGAAATAAGCAAACGACTATACTGAGCTACAATTTCCGAAAATTCTAAAAATTTTGAAATAAGCTAAAGACTGTACTGAGCTACAATTTCTGAAATTCTTAAATTTTAGAAATAAGCAAACGACTATATCGAGCTACAATTTCTGAAATTTTTCAATTTTAGAAATAAGCAAAAGACTATACTCAGCTTCAATTTCTGATATTCTTAAAATTTAGAAATAAGCAAACGACTATACTGAGCTACAATTTCTGAAATTCTTAAATTTAAGAAATAAGCAAAAGACTATACTGAGCTAAAATTACCGAAATTCTTTAATTTTAGATATAAGCAAACGACTTTACTGAGCTACAATTTCTGAAATTCTTAAATTTTTGAAATAAGCAAAAGACTAAACTGAGCTACAATTTTTGATAATTCTAAAATTTAAGAAATAAGTAAAAGACAATACTGAACTACAATTTTCAAAATTTTTAAATTTTAGAAAAAAGCAAAAGACGATACTGAGTTACAATTTCCGATAATTCTTAAATTTTAGACATTAGCAAAAGACAATACCGAACTGAAATTTCTGAAATTCTAAGATTCTAGAAATCAGCAAACGACTATACTGAGCTACAATTTCTGAAATTCTAAGATTTTAAAAATAAGCAAAAGACTATACTGAGCTTTAATTTCTGAAATTCTTAAATTTTAGAAATTAGCAAACGACTTTACTGAGCTTCAATTACTGAGATTTTAATATTTTAGAAAAAAGTAAAAGACCATACTGAACTACGATTTCTGAAATTCTTAAATTTTAGGAATAAGCAAAAGACTATACTGAGCTACAATTTCTGAAATTCTTAAATTTTAGAAATAAGCAGAAGACGATACTGAGCTACAATTTCTGAAAATTCTAAAATTTAAGACATTATTAAAGACAATACTGAACTACAATATCTGAAGTTCTTAAATTTAAGAAAAAAGCAAAAGACTATACTGAGTCAAAATTTCCAAAAATTTTAATTTTAGAAATAAGTAAAAGACTATGCAAAGTTACAATTTCCAAAAATTCTTAAATTTAAGAAATTAGCAACAGACTATACTGAGTTACCATTAATGAAATTCTAAAATTTTAGAAAAAAGCAAAAGACTATACTGAGCTATAATTTCTGAAATTCAAAAATTATAGAAATAAGCGAAAGACTATACTGAGCTACAATTTCTGAAATTCTTAAATTTTAGAAATAAGCAAAAGACTATACTGAGCTACAATTTCTGAAATTCTTTAATTTAAGAAACAAGCAAAAGAATTTACTGAGTTACAATTTCTGAAATTCTTCAATTTTGGAAATAAGCAAAAGACTATACTGAGCTACAATTTCTGAAATTCTTAAATTTTAGAAATAAGCAAAAGACTTTACTGAGCTACAATTTCTGAAATTCTTAAATTTTAGAAATAAGCAAAAGACTATACTGAGCTACTGTAATAAGTTGGTTCGGACGCGACGGGTAGTTCAACAATGCCATACTATAGACATCACTCTTCAGGTATATTTGTAAGCACGAAGGTGGAGTTTTCGGATGTTTCCTGAATATCATCGATGTTTCAGGTAGAGGACAAACACGATTAAATTAATTACACATCTCGCTTTAGTTTACAAGTCAAGACTTGACCGACAAAGATTTAACAGTATCACTTCACGACTGCACGTACTGTGCGTAACTGTGATTCTAACTGTCTCCGACTGTCCTGGTCTCATCTTGCATCTTATTTATACGGTACCTTTCTTCAATTCGATTTTGCGTTTACTTTCGCTTTGTGTCGGTTATGCTGAGGGTTAGGTTTTTTGGTTTAACATATGGTTGTAATTATTCTGTTAGGTCAGTTCTTGAGTTCTTATGCTTACGCGGTGTTTTGTTTCCGACGCTTGCAGTTAACGGTTACGTTTGTACACACGAGGGTACGTTGTCTCCTATTTCATTATTTATGAACTGATGGTTGCTATTATGTAATGTTATTGTTTTTACGCTTTACGCACTTGAAACGTTTTTGTGCTGGGTAATGTTTTTCTGCTGTTTTCGCACCTACGGGGCTGTGTGCGGGTTGTGTGTTTTAAGTGTTTTTGGACAAGGGTTTTTCTGCTGACTTACAATTCCTGGCGTAAGGTTATTTATGTGGTTTGGGTTGTGTTAATTTCTTGAGTGGTTATTTTATCCTTTTTTGTGTGTTGTGTGGTGTTGACAATTTGTGTTTATTAAGTGTGATGAGAATTGCGTGTGAATTGATTATAGACAGTATAGCATGTGCATGTGCATGCTACACCTCCACCCTTTTTGAATAATGTACGATTGAGTTTTTTACGAATGAGTGCATTATTCACTAAAACTGTTTTAATCGGTTTTTATGTACCGTTGTGATTTTTCCTGTCTGATTATGTTTTATAACGCAATTTGTATCCGTGATTTCTACGATTGTAAATGGTCCTATGTAGACTGGATCTAATTTTTTCTATTTTCGTTTGTTAGGTAAACGTAATCTCCTATGCGTATGTTTAATTTGTTTAAATTTTCATTAAGTTTGGCTTGACGTTGTATTTTTGATGCAATCAGTTTGTTTTTTTGCTATTTCATGTGATTTTTGTAATTTAAATTTCATTTCATTGTAGTATTGTTCTATATTGTACACTGAGTCTACTCTTGTTTTGTATAATTCTTGTGGTAAATTTGCTTGTCTTCCAAATACTAATTCGAATGGTGTGAGGTTTTTTATGCTGTGTACTGAAGTATTGTAAACAAACTCATAGAATTTAGTCCATTGATCCCAATCGTCATGGTGTTCATTGGTGTAACTTCGTAAGTATTCGTTTAAATTTCTGTGGTTTCGTTCTAAAGCTCCTATTGTTTGGGGATGATATGCTGCTGCGAATGTTTGTTTGATTTCTAATATTTTTGATATTTGAGTTAAAATTTCATTATTGTATTCAAGTCCTTGATCTGATCTCATCTCTAAAAAGTTACCAAATGTAAGAATGAAATTTTCTACTAAAGCTTTTGCTATTGTGTTTGCTTCCTTGTTTTGAATTGGGATTATTACGATATATTTCGATAACTCGCATTGTATTGTGACTGCGTATCGATTATTGTTTGCTGTTTTTGGTAGCGGTCCTACGGTATCAATCGTTATGATGTTGAATGGTTTAGAGGGTGTTGTCGTCACAACAGTTTCCTCTTTAGTATGTTTTAGGATCTTGTTCGTTGCGCATGCTTTACAACTTTTTACATACTTGATGATATCCGCTTTCATATTTTTCCATTTGTATCTATCTTTTATTTTGCTTAGGAATTTCTGCAATTCTTAAATTTTAGGAATAAGCAAACGACTATACTGAGTTACCATTTCTAAAATTCTTAAATTTTAGAAACAAGAAAAAGACTATACTGAAACACAATTTCTGAAATTCTTAAATTTTAGAAACAAGCAAAAGACTATACTGAAATACAATTTCTGAAATTTTTAAATTTTAGAAATAAGCAAACGACTATACTGAGCTACACTTTCTGAAATTCTTAAATTAAAGAAACAAGCAAAAGACTTTACTGAGCTACAATTTCTGAAATTCTTAAATTTTAGAAAAAGCAAAAGACTATACTGAGCTACAATTTCTGAAATTCTTAAATTTTAGGAATAAGCAAACGACTATACTGAGCTACAATTTCTGAAATTCTTAAATTTTAGAAATAAGCAAAAGTTTATACTGAGCTACAATTTCCGAAAATTCAAAAATTTAAGAAATAAGTAAAAGACAGTACTGAACTACAATTTCTGAAATTCTTAAATTTTAGAAACAAGCAAAAGACTATACTGAAATACAATTTCTGAAATTTTTAAATTTTAGAAATAAGCAAACGACTATACTGAGCTACACTTTCTGAAATTCTTAAATTTAAGAAACAAGCAAAAGACTTTACTGAGCTACAATTTCTGAAATTCTTAAATTTTAGAAAAAAGCAAAAGACTATACTGAGCTACAATTTCCGAAAATTCAAAAATTTAAGAAATAAGTAAAAGACAGTACTGAACTACAATTTCTGAAATTCTTAAATTTCAGAAATTAGCAAACGACTATACTGAGCTACAATTTCTGAAATTTTTAAATTTTAGAAATAAGCAAACGACTATACTGAGCTACAATTTCTGAATTTTTAAATTTTAGAAATAAGCAAACGACTATACTGAGCTACAATTTCCGAAAATTCAAAAATTTAAGAAATAAGTAAAAGACAGTACTGAACTACAATTTCTGAAATTCTTAAATTTCAGAAATTAGCAAACGACTATACTGAGCTACAATTTCTGAAATTTTTAAATTTTAGAAATAAGCAAACGACTATACTGAGCTACACTTTCTGAAATTCTTAAATTTAAGAAACAAGCAAAAGACTATACTGAGCCACAATTGCTGAAATTCTTAAATTTTAGAAACAAGCAAAAGACTATACTGAGCTACAATTTCTGAATTTCTTAAATTTTAGAAATAAGCAAAAGACTATACTGAGCTACAATTTCCGAAAATTCAAAAATTTAAGAAATAAGTAAAAGACAGTACTGAACTACAATTTCTGAAATTCTTAAATTTAAGAAACAAGCAAAAGAATATACTGAGCTACAATTTCTGTAATTCTTAAATTATAGAAATAAGCAAAAGACTATACTGAGCTACAATTTCTGAAATTGTTAAATTTAAGAAACAAGCAAAAGACTATACTGAGCTACAATTTCTGGAATTCTTAAATATTAGAAATAAGCAAAAGACTATACTGAGCTACAATTTCTGAAATTGTTAAATTTTAGAACTAAGAAAAAGACTATACTAAGCTTCAATTTTTGTAATTCTTAAATTTAAGGAATAAGCAAACGACTATACTGAGTTACAATTTCTGAAATTCTTAAATTTTAGAAATTAGCAAAAGACTATACTGAGCTACAATTTCTGAAATTCTTAAATTTTATAAATAAGCAAATCACTATACTGCTTTACCATTTCTGAACTTCTTAAATTTTAGAAACAAGCAAAAGACTGTACTGAGTTACCATTTCCTCAACTCTTAAATTTTAGGAACAAACAAAAATCTATACTGGGCTACAATTTCTGAAATTCTTAATAAAATTATTTTAAGAAATAAGCAAAAGACTATACTTAGCTGCAATCACTGAAGTTCTCAAATTTTACAAACAAGCAAAAGACTATACTGAGCTACGATTTCTGCAATTCTTAAATTTAAGAATTAAGCTAGCGACTCTACTGAGCTACAATTTCTGAAATTCTTAAATTTTATAAATAAGCAAATGACTATACTGAGTTACCATTTCTGAACTTCTTAAATTTTAGAAACTAGCAAAAGACTATACTGAGCTACAATTTCTTAAATCATTAAATCTTATTAATTAGCAAAAGACTATACTGAGCTACAATTTCAGAAATTCTTAAATTTTAGAAATAAGCAAATGACTATACTAAGCTACAATTTCTGAAATTCTTAAAATTTAGAAATAAGCAAAAGACTATACTGAGCTACAATTTCTGAAATTCTTCAATTTTGGAAATAAGCAAAAGACTATACTGAGCTACAATTTCTGAAATTCTTAAATTTTAGAAATAAGCAAAAGACAACCTGAACTACAATACCTGAAATTTTTAAATTTAAGAAAAAAGCAAAAGACGATACTAAGTTACAATTTCCGAAAATTCTTAGATTTTAGAAATAAGCAAACGACTATACTGGGCTACAATTTCTGAAATTCTTAAATTTTAGAAATAAGTAAAAGACTATACTGAGCTACAATTTCTGAAATTCTTTAATTTAAGAAATCAGCAAAATTCTATACTGAGCTACAATTTATGAAATTCTTAAATTTAAGAAATAAGCAAACGACTATGCTGAGCTATAATTTCTGAAATTCTTAAATTTTAGAAATAAGCAAAAGACTTAACTAAGCTACAATTTCTGAAAATTCAAAAATTTAAGAAATAAGTTAAAGACCATACTGATTTACAATTTCTGAAATTCAAAAATTTTAGAAAAAAGCAAAAGACGATACTTAGTTACAATTTCCGAATATTCTCAAATTTTAGACCTCAGCAAAAGACAATACTAAACTACAATTTCTGAAATTCTAAGATTTTAGAAATCAGCAAAAGACTATACTGAGCTACAATTTCTGAAATTCTTAAATTTTAGAAATAAGCAAAAGACTATACTGAGCTACAATTTCTGAAATTCTTTAATTTTAGAAATAAGCAAAAGACTATACTGAGCTACAATTTCTGAAATTCTTAAATTTAAGAAATAAGCAAAAGATTATACTGAGTTACAATTTCCAAAAATTCTTAAATTAAAGAAATAAGTAAAAGACAATGCTCAACCACAGTTTCTGAAATTCTAAGATTTTGTAAATTAGCAAAGCCTATACTGAGCTACAATTTCTGAAACTCTTTGATTTAAGAAATCAGCAAAAGACTATACTGAGCTTCAATTTCTGAAATTCGTAATTTTTAGAAATAAGCAAACGACTATACTGAGCTACAATTTCTGAAATTCTTAAATTTTTGAAATAACCAAAAGACTATACTGAGCTACAATTTCTGATACTCTTAAATTTTACAAATTAGCAAAAGACTTTACTGAGCTACAATTTATGAAATTCTTAAATTTTAGACATAAGCAAAAGACTATACTGAGTTACAATTTCCAATAATTCTAAAATTTTAGAATTAAGTAAAAGACTATACTGAGCTACTATTTCTGAAATTCTTAAATTTTAGAAATAAGCAAAAGACTTTACTGAGCTATAATTTCTGAAATTCTTAAATTTTAGAAATAAGCAAAAGACTATACTGAGCTACAATTTCTGAAATTCTTGAATTTTAGAAATAAGCAAACGACTCTTCTGAGCTACAATTTCTGAAATTCTTAAATTTTAGAAATCAGCAAAAGGCTATACTGAGCTACAATTTCCGAAAATTCTAAGATTTTAGAAATCAGTTAAAGACTATACTGAGCTACAATTTCTGAAATGATAAGATTTTAGAAATAAGCAAAAGACTATACTGAAATACAATTTCTGAAATTCTTAAATTTTAGAAATAAGCAAAAGACTATACTGAGCTACAATTTCTGAAATTCTTTAATTTACGAAATTAGCAAAATTCTCTACTGAGCTACAATTTCTGAAATTCTTAAATTTTAGAAATAAGCAAAAGACTATACTGAGCTATAATTTCTGATGTTCTTTAATTTTAGAAATAAGCAAACGACTATACTGAGCAACAATTTCTGAAATTCTTAAATTTTTGAAATAAGCAAAAGACTATACTGAGCTAAAATTTATGAAATTCTCAAATTTTTGAAATAAGTAAAAGACTATACTGAGCTAAAATTTCTGAAATTCTTTAATTTAAGAACCAAGCAAAAGACTATACTGAGCTCTAATTTCTGAAATTCTAAAATTTTTGAAAAAAGCAAAAGACTATACTTAGTTACCTTTTTTGAAATTCTGAAATTTTAGAAATGAGCAAAAGACTATACTGAGCTAAAATTTCTCAAATTCTTTTATTTTAGAAATAAGCAAAAGACTATACTGAGCTACAATTTCCGAAAATTCTAAAATTTTTGAAATAAGTAAAAGACTATACTGAGTTACAATTTCTGAAATTCTAAAATTTTAGAAATAAGCAAACGACTATACTTAGCTATAATTTCTGAAATTCTTTAATTTTAGAAATAAGTAAAATTCTATACTGAGTTACAATTTCCGAAAATTCTAAAATTCTAGAATAAGTAAAGTCTATACTGAGCTACAATT
>NW_024428742.1:0-17499 GCF_017562075.2 Anopheles merus | reverse complement strand
CTTCACTCTGAACAGTCGTATTCTTCATTCTGAATCCCTAGAAACTATGAAACCTTTACTCTGAACAGTCGTATTCTTCATTCTGAATCCGTAGAAACTATGAAATCTTCACTCTGAACAGTCGTTTTCTTCATTCTGAATCCCTAGAAACTATGAAATCTTCACTCTGAACAGTCGTTTCTCATTCTGAATCCCTAGAAACTATGAAATCTTCACTCTGAACAGTCGTTTTCTTCATTCTGAATTCCTAGAAACTATGAACCCTTCACTTTGAACAGTCGTTTTCTTCATTCTGAATCCCTAGAATTTATGAAATCTTCACTCTGAACAGTCGTATTTTCATTCTGAATCACTAGAAGCTATGAAATCTTTACTCTGAACAGTCGTATTCTTCATTCTAAATCCCTAGAAACTAAGATATCTTCAATCTGAACAGTCGTATTCTTCATTCTGAATCCCTAGAAACTATGAAATCTTCACTCTGAACAGTCGTTTTCTTCATTCTGAATCCGTAGAAACTATGAAATCTTTTTTCTGAACAGTCGTATTCTTCATTCTGAATCCGTAGAAACTATGAAATCTTCACTCTGAACAGTCGTATTCTTCATTCTGAATCCCTAGAAACTATGAAACCTTCACTCTGAACAGTCGTATTTTTCATTCTGAATCCCTAGAAACTATGAAACCTTCACTCTGAACAGTCGTATTCTTCATTCTGAATCCCTAGAAACTATGAAACCTCACTCTGAACAGTCGTATTCTCATTCTGAATCCTAGAAACTATGAAATCTTCACTCTGAACAGTCGTATTCTTCATTCTGAATCCCTAGAAACTATGAAAACCTCACTCTGAACAGTCGTTTCTTATTCTGAATCCCTAGAAACTATGAACCTTACTCTGAACAGTCGTATTCTTCATTATGAATCCCTAGAAACTATGAAACCTTCACTCTGAACAGTCGTTTTCTTCATTCTGAATCCCTAGAATTATGAAACCTCACTCTGAACAGTCGTATCTTCATTCTGAATCCCTAGAAACTATGAAACCTTCACTCTGAACAGTCATATTCTTCATTCTGAATCCCTAGAAACTAAGATTTCTTCACTCTCAACGGTCGTATTCTTCATTCTGAATCCCTAGAAACTATGAAAACTTCACTCTGAACAGTCGTATTCTTCATTCTGAATCCCTAGAATTTATGAAACCTTCACTCTGAACAGTCGTAATCTTCATTCTGAATCCCTAGAAACTATGAAATCTTCACTCTGAACAGTCGTTTTCTTCATTCTGAATCCCTAGAAACTAAGATATCTTCACTCTGAACAGTCGTTTTCTTCATTCTGAATCCCTAGAAACTATGAAACCTTCACTCTGAACAGTCGTTTCTTCATTCTGAATCCTAGAAACTATGAACCCTTTCACTTGAACAGTCGTTTTTCTTCATTCTGAATCCCTAGAACTATGAAATCTTCACTCTGAACAGTCGTATTCTTCATTCTGAATCCCTAGAATTTATGAAATCTTCACTCTGAACAGTCGTTTTCTTCATTCTGAATCACTAGAAGCTATGAAATCTTCACTCTGAACAGTTGCATTCTTCATTCTGCATCCGTAGAAACTATGAAATATTCACTCTGAACAGTCGTATTCTTCATTCTGAATCCCTAGAAACTATGAAACCTTCACTCTGAACAGTCGTTTTCTTCATCTGAATCCCTAGAAATATGAAATCTTCACTCTGAACAGTCGTATTCTTCATTCTGAATCCCTAGAAACTATGAAACCTTCACTCTGAACAGTCGTATTCTTCATTCTGAATCCCTAGAAACTATGAAACCTTCACTCTGAACAGTCGTATTCTTCATTCTGAATCCCTAGAATTTATGAAACTTCACTCTGAACAGTCGTATCTTCATTCTGAATCCCTAGAATTTATGAAATCTTCACTCTGAACAGTCGTATTCTTCATTCTGAATCCCTAGAAGCTATGAAATCTTTACTCTGAACAGTCGTATTCTTCATTCTAAATCCCTAGAAACTAAGATACCTTCACTCTGAACAGTCGTAATCTTCATTCTGAATCCCTAGAATTTATGAAATCTTCACTCTGAACAGTCGTTTTCTTCATTCTGAATCCCTAGAAACTATGAAACCTTCACTCTGAACAGTCGTTTTCTTCATTCTGAATCCCTAGAAGCTATGAAATCTTCACTCTGAACAGTCGTATTCTTCATTCTGAATCCCTAGAAACTATGAAACCTTCACTCTGAACAGTCGTATTCTTCATTCTGAATCCCTAGAATTATGAAACCTTCACTCTGAACAGTCGTATTCTTCATTCTGAATCCCTAGAAACTATGAAACCTTCACTCTGAACAGTCGTATTCTTCATTCTGAATCCCTAGAACTATGAAAACCTTCACTCTGAACAGTCGTATTCTTCATTCTGATCCCTAGAAACTATGAAACTTCACTCTGAACAGTCGTATTCTTCATTCTGAATCCCTAGAAACTATGAATCTTCACTCTGAACAGTCGTATTCTTCATTGAATCCCTAGAACTATGAACCTTCACTCTGAACAGTCGTTTTCTTCATTCTGAATCCCTAGAAACTATGAAACCTTCACTCTGAACAGTCGTATTCTTCATTCTGAATCCCTAGAAACTATGAAACCTTCACTCTGAACAGTCGTATTCTTCATTCTGAATCCCTAGAATTTATGAAACCTTCACTCTGAACAGTCGTATTCTTCATTCTGAATCCCTAGAAACTATGACCCTTACTCTGAACAGTCGTATTCTTCATTCTGAATCCCTAGAATTTATGAAATCTTCACTCTGAACAGTCGTTTTCTTCATTCTGAATCCCTAGAAACTATGAAACCTTCACTCTGAACAGTCGTATTCTTCATTCTGAATCCCTAGAATTATGAAATCTTCACTCTGAACAGTCGTTTCTTCATTCTGAATCCCTAGAAACTATGAACCTTTACTCTGAACAGTCGTATTCTTCATTCTGAATCCCTAGAATTATGAAATCTTCACTCTGAACAGTCGTTTTCTTCATTCTGAATCCCTAGAAGCTATGAAACCTTACTCTGAACAGTCGTATTCTTCATTCTGAATCCTAGAAACTATGAAACCTTCACTCTGAACAGTCGTATTCTTCATTCTGAATCCCTAGAATTATGAAACCTTCACTCTGAACAGTCGTATTCTTCATTCTGAATCCCTAGAAACTATGACACCTTTACTCTGAACAGTCGTATTCTTCATTCTGAATCCCTAGAAGCTATGAAACCTTCACTCTGAACAGTCGTATTCTTCATTCTGAATCCCTAGAAACTATGAAACCTTCACTCTGAACAGTCGTATTCTTCATTCTGAATCCCTAGAATTATGAAACCTTCACTCTGAACAGTCGTATTCTTCATTCTGAATCCCTAGAAAACTAGACATCTTCACTCTCAACGTATTCTTCATTCTGAATCCCTAGAAACTATGAAACCTTCACTCTGAACAGTCGTATTCTTCATTCTGAATCCCTAGAAACTATGAAACCTTCACTCTCAACAGTCGTTTTCTTATTCTGAATCCCTAGAAACTATGAAACCTTTACTCTGAACAGTCGTATTCTTCATTCTGAATCCTAGAAACTATGAAACCTTCACTCTGAACAGTCGTATTCTTCATTCTGAATCCCTAGAATTTATGAAACCTTCACTCTGAACAGTCGTTATTCTTCATTCTGAATCCCTAGAAACTATGAAACCTTTACTCTGAACAGTCGTATTCTTCATTCTGAATCCCTAGAATTTATGAAATCTTCACTCTGAACAGTCGTTTTCTTCATTCTGAATCCCTAGAAACTATGAAACCTTCACTCTGAACAGTCGTATTCTTCATTCTGAATCCTAGAATTTATGAAATCTTCACTCTGAACAGTCGTTTTCTTCATTCTGAATCCCTAGAAACTATGAAACCTTCACTCTGAACAGTCGTATTCTTCATTCTGAATCCTAGAATTTATGAAACCTTCACTCTGAACAGTCGTATTCTTCATTCTGAATCCCTAGAAACTATGAAACCTTCACTCTGAACAGTCGTATTCTTCATTCTGAATCCCTAGAATTATGAATCTTCACTCTGAACAGTCGTTTTCTTCATTCTGAATCCCTAGAAACTATGAAACCTTCACTCTGAACAGTCGTATTCTTCATCTGAATCCCTAGAAACTATGAAACCTTCACTCTGAACAGTCGTTTCTTCATTCTGAATCCCTAGAATTTATGAAACCTTCACTCTGAACAGTCGTATTCTTCATTCTGAATCCCTAGAAACTATGAAACCTTTACTCTGAACAGTCGTTTTCTTCATTCTGAATCCCTAGAAACTATGAAACCTTCACTCTGAACAGTCGTATTCTTCATTCTGAATCCCTAGAATTTATGAAATCTTCACTCTGAACAGTCGTTTTTTCATTCTGAATCCCTAGAAACTATGAAATCTTCACTCTGAACAGTCGTATTCTTCATTCTGAATCCCTAGAAACTATGCAAACTTCACTCTGAACAGTCGTATTCTTCATTCTGAATCCCTAGAATTTATGAAACCTTCACTCTGAACAGTCGTATTCTTCATTCTGAATCCCTAGAAAAACTATGAAATTACTCTGAACAGTCGTATTCTTCATTCTGAATCCCTAGAATTTATGAAATCTTCACTCTGAACAGTCGTTTCTTCATTCTGAATCCCTAGAAACTATGAAACCTTCACTCTGAACAGTCGTATTCTTCATTCTGAATCCCTAGAATTTATGAAATCTTCACTCTGAACAGTCGTTTTCTTCATTCTGAATCCCTAGAAACTATGAAACCTTTACTCTGAACAGTCGTATTCTTCATTCTGAATCCCTAGAATTATGAAATCTTCACTCTGAACAGTCGTTTCTTCATTCTGAATCCCTAGAAAGCTATGAAACCTTACTCTGAACAGTCGTATTCTTCATTCTGAATCCCTAGAAACTATGAAAACTTCACTCTGAACAGTCGTATTCTTCATTCTGAATCCCTAGAAACTATGAAACCTTCACTCTGAACAGTCGTATTCTTCATTCTGAATCCCTAGAAGCTATGAAACCTTACTCTGAACAGTCGTATTCTTCATTCTGAATCCCTAGAAACTATGAAACCTTCACTCTGAACAGTCGTATTCTTCATTCTGAATCCCTAGAAACTATGAAACCTTCACTCTGAACAGTCGTATTCTTCATTCTGAATCCCTAGAAACTATGAAACCTTCACTCTGAACAGTCGTATTCTTCATTCTGAATCCCTAGAACTATGAACCTTCACTCTGAACAGTCGTATTCTTCATTCTGAATCCCTAGAAACTATGAAATCTTCACTCTGAACAGTTGTTTTATTCATTCTGAATTCCTAGAAACTATGCAATTTTTCACTCTGAACAGTCGTATTCTTCATACTGAATCCCTAGAAACTATGAAACCTTCACTCTGAACAGTTGTTTTCTTCATTCTGAATTCCTAGAAACTAAAATATCTGCACTCTGAACAGTCGTTTTCTTTATTCTGAATCCCTAGAATTATGAAACCTTCACTCTGAACAGTCGTTATCTTCATTCTGAATCCCTAGAAACTATGAAACCTTACTCTGAACAGTCGTATTCTTCATTCTGAATCCCTAGAATTTATGAAACCTCACTCTGAACAGTCGTATTCTTCATCTGAATCCCTAGAAACTATGAAACCTTCACTCTGAACAGTCGTATTCTTCATTCTGAATCCCTAGAAACTATGAAATCTTCACTCTGAACAGTCGTATTCTTCATTCTGAATCCCTAGAAACTATGAATCTTCACTCTGAACAGTCGTATTCTTCATTCTGAATCCCTAGAAACTATGAATCTTCACTCTGAACAGTCGTATTCTTCATTCTGAATCCCTAGAAACTATGAAACCTCACTCTGAACAGTCGTATTCTTCATTCTGAATCCTAGAATTTATGAAACCTTCACTCTGAACAGTCGTATTCTTCATTCTGAATCCCTAGAAACTATGAAACTTCACTCTGAACAGTCGTATTCTTCATTCTGAATCCCTAGAAACTATGAAACCTTCACTCTGAACAGTCGTTTTCTTCATTCTGAATCCCTAGAAACTATGAAACCTTTACTCTGAACAGTCGTATTCTTCATTCTGAATCCCTAGAAACTATGAAACCTTCACTCTGAACAGTCGTATTCTTCATTCTGAATCCCTAGAACTATGAAACCTTCACTCTGAACAGTCGTATTCTTCATTCTGAATCCCTAGAAACTATGACACCTTACTCTGAACAGTCGTATTCTTCATTCTGAATCCCTAGAATTTATGAAATCTTCACTCTGAACAGTCGTTTTCTTCATTCTGAATCCCTAGAAACTATGAAACCTTCACTCTGAACAGTCGTATTCTTCATTCTGAATCCCTAGAAACTATGAAATCTTCACTCTGAACAGTCGTATTCTTCATTCTGAATCCCTAGAAAATATGAAATCTTCACTCTGAACAGTCGTTTTTTCATTCTGAATCCCTAGAAACTATGAAATCTTCACTCTGAACAGTCGTTTTTTCATTCTGAATCCCTAGAAACTATGAAATCTTCACTCTGAACAGTCGTTTTCTTCATTCTGAATCCCTAGAAACTATGAAACCTTCACTCTGAACAGTCGTATTCTTCATTCTGAATCCCTAGAACTATGAAATCTTCACTCTGAACAGTCGTTTTCTTCATTCTGAATCCCTAGAAACTATGAAACTTTACTCTGAACAGTCGTATTCTTCATTCTGAATCCCTAGAATTTATGAAATCTTCACTCTGAACAGTCGTTTTCTTCATTCTGAATCCCTAGAAACTATGAAACCTTCACTCTGAACAGTCGTATTCTTCATTCTGAATCCCTAGAACTATGAAATCTTCACTCTGAACAGTCGTTTTCTTCATTCTGAATCCCTAGAAACTATGAAACCTTCACTCTGAACAGTCGTATTCTTCATTCTGAATCCCTAGAAACTATGAAATCTTTACTCTGAACAGTCGTATTCTTCATTCTGAATCCCTAGAAATTATGAAATCTTCACTCTGAACAGTCGTTTTCTTCATTCTGAATCCCTAGAAACTATGAAATCTTCACTCTGAACAGTCGTATTCTTCATTCTGAATCCCTAGAAACTATGAAACCTTCACTCTGAACAGTCGTATTCTTCATTCTGAATCCCTAGAATTTATGAAACCTTCACTCTGAACAGTCGTATTCTTCATTCTGAATCCCTAGAAACTATGAAACCTTACTACTGAACAGTCGTATTCTTCATTCTGAATCCCTAGAATTTATGAAATCTTCACTCTGAACAGTCGTTTTCTTCATTCTGAATCCCTAGAAACTATGAAACCTTCACTCTGAACAGTCGTATTCTTCATTCTGAATCCCTAGAATTATGAAATCTTCACTCTGAACAGTCGTTTTCTTCATTCTGAATCCCTAGAAACTATGAAACCTTTACTCTGAACAGTCGTATTCTTCATTCTGAATCCCTAGAATTTATGAATCTTCACTCTGAACAGTCGTTTTCTTCATTCTGAATCCCTAGAAACTATGAAACCTTCACTCTGAACAGTCGTATTCTTCATTCTGAATCCCTAGAATTTATGAAATCTTCACTCTGAACAGTCGTTTTCTTCATTCTGAATCCCTAGAAACTATGAAACCTTCACTCTGAACAGTCGTATTCTTCATTCTGAATCCCTAGAAGCTATGAAATCTTTACTCTGAACAGTCGTATTCTTCATTCTGAATCCCTAGAATTTATGAAATCTTCACTCTGAACAGTCGTTTTCTTCATTCTGAATCCCTAGAAACTATGAAATCTTCACTCTGAACAGTCGTATTCTTCATTCTGAATCCCTAGAAACTATGAAACCTTCACTCTGAACAGTCGTATTCTTCATTCTGAATCCCTAGAATTTATGAAACTTCACTCTGAACAGTCGTATTCTTCATTCTGAATCCCTAGAAACTATGACACCTTTACTCTGAACAGTCGTATTCTTCATTCTGAATCCCTAGAATTTATGAAATCTTCACTCTGAACAGTCGTTTCTTCATTCTGAATCCCTAGAAACTATGAAACCTTCACTCTGAACAGTCGTATTCTTCATTCTGAATCCCTAGAATTTATGAAATCTTCACTCTGAACAGTCGTTTTCTTCATTCTGAATCCCTAGAAACTATGAAACCTCACTCTGAACAGTCGTATTCTTCATTCTGAATCCCTAGAAACTATGAAATCTTTACTCTGAACAGTCGTATTCTTCATTCTGAATCCCTAGAAACTATGAAATCTTCACTCTGAACAGTCGTTTTTCATTCTGAATCCCTAGAAACTATGAAATCTTCACTCTGAACAGTCGTATTCTTCATTCTGAATCCCTAGAAACTATGAAACCTTCACTCTGAACAGTCGTATTCTTCATTCTGAATCCCTAGAACTATGAAACCTTCACTCTGAACAGTCGTATTCTTCATTCTGAATCCCTAGAAACTATGAAACCTTTACTCTGAACAGTCGTATTCTTCATTCTGAATCCCTAGAAACTATGAAATCTTCACTCTGAACAGTCGTTTTCTTCATTCTGAATCCCTAGAAACTATGAAATCTTCACTCTGAACAGTCGTATTCTTCATTCTGAATCCCTAGAATTATGAAATCTTCACTCTGAACAGTCGTTTTCTTCATTCTGAATCCCTAGAAACTATGAAACCTTCACTCTGAACAGTCGTATTCTTCATGAATCCCTAGAAGCTATGAAATCTTTACTCTGAACAGTCGTATTCTTCATTCTGAATCCCTAGAATTTATGAAATCTTCACTCTGAACAGTCGTTTTTTTCATTCTGAATCCTAGAAACTATGAAATCTTCACTCTGAACAGTCGTATCTTCATTCTGAATCCCTAGAAACTATGAAACCTTCACTCTGAACAGTCGTATTCTTCATTCTGAATCCTAGAATTTATGAAACCTTCACTCTGAACAGTCGTATTCTTCATTCTGAATCCCTAGAAACTATGAAACCTTTCTCTGAACAGTCGTATTCTTCATTCTGAATCCCTAGAATTTATGAAATCTTCACTCTGAACAGTCGTTTTCTTCATTCTGAATCCCTAGAAACTATGAAACCTTCACTCTGAACAGTCGTATTCTTCATTCTGAATCCCTAGAATATGAAATCTTCACTCTGAACAGTCGTTTTCTTCATTCTGAATCCCTAGAAACTATGAAACCTTTACTCTGAACAGTCGTATTCTTCATTCTGAATCCCTAGAATTTATGAAATCTTCACTCTGAACAGTCGTTTTCTTCATTCTGAATCCCTAGAAGCTATGAAACCTTTACTCTGAACAGTCGTATTCTTCATTCTGAATCCCTAGAAATTTATGAAACCTTCACTCTGAACAGTCGTTTTCTTCATTCTGAATCCCTAGAAACTATGAAACCTTCACTCTGAACAGTCGTATTCTTCATTCTGAATCCCTAGAACTATGAAATCTTCACTCTGAACAGTCGTATTCTTCATTCTGAATCCCTAGAACTATGAAATCTTCACTCTGAACAGTCGTTTTTCATTCTGAATCCCTAGAAACTATGAAATCTTCACTCTGAACAGTCGTATTCTTCATTCTGAATCCCTAGAAACTATGAAACCTTCACTCTGAACAGTCGTATTCTTCATTCTGAATCCCTAGAATTTATGAAATCTTCACTCTGAACAGTCGTTTTCTTCATTCTGAATCCCTAGAAACTATGAAACCTTCACTCTGAACAGTCGTATTCTTCATTCTGAATCCCTAGAAACTATGAAATCTTCACTCTGAACAGTCGTTTTCTTCATTCTGAATCCCTAGAAACTATGAAACCTTCACTCTGAACAGTCGTATTCTTCATTCTGAATCCCTAGAATATGAAATCTTCACTCTGAACAGTCGTTTCTTCATTCTGAATCCCTAGAAACTATGAAACCTTCACTCTGAACAGTCGTATTCTTCATTCTGAATCCCTAGAATTTATGAAATCTTCACTCTGAACAGTCGTTTTTCATTCTGAATCCCTAGAAACTATGAAACCTTCACTCTGAACAGTCGTATTCTTCATTCTGAATCCCTAGAAACTATGAAATCTTCACTCTGAACAGTCGTTATTTTCATTCTGAATCCCTAGAATTGATGAACCTTCACTCTGAACAGTCGTTTTCTTCATTCTGAATCCCTAGAAACTATGAATCTTCACTCTGAACAGTCGTATTCTTCATTCTGAATCCCTAGAAACTATGAAACCTTCACTCTGAACAGTCGTATTCTTCATTCTGAATCCCTAGAATTTATGAAACCTTCACTCTGAACAGTCGTATTCTTCATTCTGAATCCCTAGAAACAATGAAACTTTCACTCTGAACAGTCGTATTCTTCATTCTGAATCCCTAGAAACTATGAAATCTTCACTCTGAACAGTCGTTTTCTTCATTCTGAATCCCTAGAAACTATGAAACTTCACTCTGAACAGTCGTATTCTTCATTCTGAATCCCTAGAACTATGAAATCTTCACTCTGAACAGTCGTATTCTTCATTCTGAATCCCTAGAATTTTGAATCTTCACTCTGAACAGTCGTTTTCTTCATTCTGAATCCCTAGAAACTATGAAATCCTCACTCTGAACAGTCGTATTCTTCATTCTGAATCCCTAGAACTATGAAACCTTCACTCTGAACAGTCGTATTCTTCATTCTGAATCCCTAGAAACTATGAAACCTTTACTCTGAACAGTCGTATTCTTCATTCTGAATCCCTAGAATTTATGAAATCTTCACTCTGAACAGTCGTTTTCTTCATTCTGAATCCTAGAAATATGAAACCTTCACTCTGAACAGTCGTATTCTTCATTCTGAATCCCTAGAATTTATGAAATCTTCACTCTGAACAGTCGTTTTTTTCATTCTGAATCCCTAGAAACTATGAATCTTCACTCTGAACAGTCGTATTCTTCATTCTGAATCCCTAGAATTATGAAACCTTCACTCTGAACAGTCGTATTCTTCATTCTGAATCCCTAGAAACTATGAAACCTTCACTCTGAACAGTCGTATTCTTCATTCTGAATCCCTAGAATTTATGAAATCTTCACTCTGAACAGTCGTTTTCTTCATTCTGAATCCCTAGAAACTATGAAATCTTCACTCTGAACAGTCGTATTCTTCATTCTGAATCCGTAGAACCTATGAAATCTTCACTCTGAACAGTCGTATTCTTCATTCTGAATCCCTAGAAACTATGAAACCTTTACTCTGAACAGTCGTATTCTTCATTCTGAATCCCTAGAAACTATGAAATCTTCACTCTGAACAGTCGTTTTCTTCATTCTGAATCCCTAGAAGCTATGAAATCTTCACTCTGAACAGTCGTATTCTTCATTCTGAATCCCTAGAATTTATGAAATCTTCACTCTGAACAGTCGTTTTTCATTCTGAATCCTAGAAACTATGAAACCTTCACTCTGAACAGTCGTATTCTTCATTCTGAATCCCTAGAAACTATGAAATCTTTACTCTGAACAGTCGTATTCTTCATTCTGAATCCCTAGAAACTATGAAATCTTCACTCTGAACAGTCGTTTTTTTCGTTCTGAATCCCTAGAAACTATGCAATTTTCACTCTGAACAGTCGTATTCTTCATTCTGAATCCCTAGAAACTATGAAATCTTCACTCTGAACAGTCGTATTCTTCATTCTGAATCCCTAGAATTTATGAAACCTTCACTCTGAACAGTCGTATTCTTCATTCTGAATCCCTAGAAACTATGAAACCTTTACTCTGAACAGTCGTATCTTCATTCTGAATCCCTAGAAACTATGAAACCTTCACTCTGAACAGTCGTTTTCTTCATTCTGAATCCCTAGAAACTATGAAACCTTCACTCTGAACAGTCGTATTCTTCATTCTGAATCCCTAGAATTTATGAAATCTTCACTCTGAACAGTCGTTTCTTCATTCTGAATCCCTAGAAACTATGAAACCTTACTCTGAACAGTCGTATTCTTCATTCTGAATCCCTAGAATTTATGAAATCTTCACTCTGAACAGTCGTTTTCTTCATTCTGAATCCCTAGAAACTATGAAACCTTTACTCTGAACAGTCGTATTCTTCATTCTGAATCCCTAGAAACTATGAAACCTTCACTCTGAACAGTCGTATTCTTCATTCTGAATCCCTAGAATTTATGATGAACCTTCACTCTGAACAGTCGTATTCTTCATTCTGAATCCCTAGAAACTATGAAACCTTACTCTGAACAGTCGTATTTCATTCTGAATCCCTAGAAGCTATGAAACCTTCACTCTGAACAGTCGTATTCTTCATTCTGAATCCCTAGAAACTATGAAACCTTCACTCTGAACAGTCGTATTCTTCATTCTGAATCCCTAGAAACTATGAAACCTTCACTCTGAACAGTCGTATTCTTCATTCTGAATCCCTAGAATTTATGAAACCTTCACTCTGAACAATCGTATTCTTCATTCTGAATCCCTAGAAACTATGAAATTATCACTCTGAACAGTCGTATTCTTCATTCTGAATCCCTATAAACTATGAAATCTTCACTCTGAACGGTCGTTTTCTTTATTCTGAATCCCTAGAAACTATGAAATCTTACTCTGAACAGTCGTATTCTTCATTCTGAATCCCTAGAAACTATGAAACCTCACTCTGAACAGTCGTATTCTTCATTCTGAATCCCTAGAATTTATGAAACCTTCACTCTGAACAGTCGTATTCTTCATTCTGAATCCCTAGAAACTATGAAACCTTCACTCTGAACAGTCGTATTCTTCATTCTGAATCCCTAGAATTTATGAAACCTTCACTCTGAACAGTCGTTCTTCATTCTGAATCCCTAGAAACTATGAAACCTTCACTCTGAACAGTCGTATTCTTCATTCTGAATCCCTAGAATTTATGAAATCTTCACTCTGAACAGTCGTATTCTTCATTCTGAATCCCTAGAAACTATGAAACCTTTACTCTGAACAGTCGTTTCTTCATTCTGAATCCCTAGAATTTATGAAATCTTCACTCTGAACAGTCGTTTTCTTCATTCTGAATCCCTAGAAACTATGAAACCTTTACTCTGAACAGTCGTATTCTTCATTCTGAATCCCTAGAATTTATGAAACCTTCACTCTGAACAGTCGTATTCTTCATTCTGAATCCCTAGAAGCTATGAAACCTTACTCTGAACAGTCGTATTCTCATTCTGAATCCCTAGAAACTATGAAACCTTCACTCTGAACAGTCGTATTCTTCATTCTGAATCCCTAGAAGCTATGAAACCTTCACTCTGAACAGTCGTATTCTTCATTCTGAATCTTAGAAACTAAGATATCTTCACTCTGAACAGTCGTATTCTTCATTCTGAATCCCTAGAAACTATGAAACCTTCACTCTGAACAGTCGTATTCTTCATTCTGAATCCCTAGAAACTATGAAACCTTCACTCTCAACAGTCGTATTCTTCATTCTGAATCCCTAGAAACTATGAAACCTTCACTCTGAACAGTCGTTTTCTTCATTCTGAATCCCTAGAAACTATGAAACCTTCACTCGAACAGTCGTTTTCTTCATTCTGAATCCCTAGAAACTATGAAACCTTCACTCTGAACAGTCGTATTCTTCATTCTGAATCCCTAGAAACTATGAAACCTTCACTCTGAACAGTCGTATTCTTCATTCTGAATCCCTAGAATTTATGAAACCTTCACTCTGAACAGTCGTATTCTTCATTCTGAATCCCTAGAAACTATGAAACCTTCACTCTGACAGTCGTATTCTTCATTCTGAATCCCTAGAATTATGAAATCTTCACTCTGAACAGTCGTTTTCTTCATTCTGAATCCCTAGAAACTATGAAACCTTCACTCTGAACAGTCGTATTCTTCATTCTGAATCCCTAGAATTTATGAAATCTTCACTCTGAACAGTCGTTTCTTCATTCTGAATCCCTAGAAACTATGAAACCTTCACTCTGAACAGTCGTATTCTTCATTCTGAATCCCTAGAACTATGAAACCTTCACTCTGAACAGTCGTATTCTTCATTCTGAATCCCTAGAACTATGAAACCTTACTCTGAACAGTCGTATTCTTCATTCTGAATCCCTAGAATTTATGAAATCTTCACTCTGAACAGTCGTTTTCTTCATTCTGAATCCCTAGAAACTATGAAACCTTTACTCTGAACAGTCGTATTCTTCATTCTGAATCCCTAGAACTATGAAACCTTCACTCTGAACAGTCGTATTCTTCATTCTGAATCCCTAGAATTTATGAAACCTTCACTCTGAACAGTCGTTTTTTCATTCTGAATCCCTAGAAACTATGAAACCTTCACTGAACAGTCGTATTCTTCATTCTGAATCCCTAGAAACTATGAATCTTCACTCTGAACAGTCGTATTCTTCATTCTGAATCCCTAGAATTTATGAAATCTTCACTCTGAACAGTCGTTTTTTCATCTGAATCCCTAGAAACTATGAAATCTTCACTCTGAACAGTCGTATTCTTCATTCTGAATCCCTAGAAACTATGAAACCTTCACTCTGACAGTCGTTTTCTTCATTCTGAATCCCTAGAAACTATGAAACCTTACTCTGAACAGTCGTATTCTTCATTCTGAATCCCTAGAAACTAGAACCTTCACTCTGAACAGTCGTATTCTTCATTCTGAATCCCTAGAATTATGAAATCTTCACTCTGAACAGTCGTTTTCTTCATTCTGAATCCCTAGAAACTATGAAACCTTCACTCTGAACAGTCGTATTCTTCATTCTGAATCCCTAGAAGCTATGAAATCTTCACTCTGAACAGTCGTATTCTTCATTCTGAATCCCTAGAAACTATGAAATCTTCACTCTGAACAGTCGTTTTTTCATTCTGAATCCCTAGAAACTATGAAATCTTCACTCTGAACAGTCGTATTCTTCATTCTGAATCCCTAGAAACTATGAAACCTTCACTCTGAACAGTCGTATTCTTCATTCTGAATCCCTAGAATTTATGAAACCTTCACTCTGAACAGTCGTATTCTTCATTCTGAATCCCTAGAAACTATGAAACCTTTACTCTGAACAGTCGTATTCTTCATTCTGAATCCCTAGAATTATGAAATCTTCACTCTGAACAGTCGTTTTCTTCATTCTGAATCCCTAGAAACTATGAAACCTTCACTGAACAGTCGTATTCTTCATTCTGAATCCCTAGAATTTATGAAATCTTCACTCTGAACAGTCGTTTTCTTCATTCTGAATCCCTAGAAAACTATGAAACCTTCACTCTGAACAGTCGTTTTCTTCATTCTGAATCCCTAGAATTTATGAAATCTCACTCTGAACAGTCGTTTTCTTCATTCTGAATCCCTAGAAGCTATGAAACCTTACTCTGAACAGTCGTATTCTTCATTCTGAATCCCTAGAAACTATGAAACCTTCACTCTGAACAGTCGTATTCTTCATTCTGAATCCCTAGAAACTATGAAACCTTCACTCTGAACAGTCGTATTCTTCATTCTGAATCCCTAGAAACTATGAAATCTTTACTCTGAACAGTCGTATTCTTCATTCTGATCCCTAGAAACTATGAAACCTTCACTCTGAACAGTCGTATTCTTCATTCTGAATCCCTAGAAACTATGAAACCTTCACTTCTGAACAGTCGTATTTTCATTCTGAATCCCTAGAAACTATGAAACCTTCACTCTGAACAGTCGTATTCTTCATTCTGAATCCCTAGAAACTATGAAACCTTCACTCTGAACAGTCGTATTCTTCATTCTGAATCCCTAGAAACTATGAAACCTTCACTCTGAACAGTCGTATTCTTCATTCTGAATCCCTAGAAACTATGAAACCTTCACTCTGAACAGTCGTTTTCTTCATTCTGAATCCCTAGAAATATGAAACCTTCACTCTGAACAGTCGTATTCTTCATTCTGAATCCCTAGAAACTATGAAACCTTCACTCGGAACAGTCGTATTCTTCATTCTGAATCCCTAGAATTTATGAAACCTTCACTCTGAACAGTCGTATTCTTCATTCTGAATCCCTAGAAACTATGACACCTTTACTCTGAACAGTCGTATTCTTCATTCTGAATCCCTAGAATTTATGAAATCTTCACTCTGAACAGTCGTTTCTTCATTCTGAATCCCTAGAAACTATGAAACCTTCACTCTGAACTGTCGTATTCTTCATTCTGAATCCCTAAAAATTAAGAAATCTTCACTCTGAACAGTCGTTTTCTTCATTCTGAATCCCTAGAAACTATGAAACCTTCACTCTGAACAGTCGTATTCTTCATTCTGAATCCCTAGAATTTATGAAACCTTCACTCTGAACAGTCGTATTCTTCATTCTGAATCCCTAGAAACTATGACACCTTTACTCTGAACAGTCGTATTCTTCATTCTGAATCCCTAGAAACTATGAAATCTTCACTCTGAACAGTCGTTTTCTTCATTCTGAATCCCTAGAAACTATGAAACCTTTACTCTGAACAGTCGTATTCTTCATTCTGAATCCCTAGAAACTATGAAACTTCACTCTGAAACAGTCGTATTCTTCATTCTGAATCCCTAGAATTTATGAAACCTTCACTCTGAACAGTCGTATTCTTCATTCTGAATCCCTAGAAACTATGAAACCTTCACTCTGAACAGTCGTTTTCTTCATTCTGAATCCCTAGAAACTATGAAACCTTCACTCTGAACAGTCGTATTCTTCATTCTGAATCCTAGAATTTATGAAATCTTCACTCTGAACAGTCGTTTTCTTCATTCTGAATCCCTAGAAACTATGAAACCTTCACTCTGAACAGTCGTATTCTTCATTCTGAATCCCTAGAAGCTATGAAATCTTTACTCTGAACAGTCGTATTCTTCATTCTGAATCCCTAGAATTTATGAAATCTTCACTCTGAACAGTCGTTTTTTCATTCTGAATCCCTAGAAACTATGAAATCTTCACTCTGAACAGTCGTATTCTTCATTCTGAATCCTAGAAACTATGAACCTTCACTCTGAACAGTCGTATTCTTCATTCTGAATCCCTAGAATTTATGAAACCTTCACTCTGAACAGTCGTATTCTTCATTCTGAATCCCTAGAAACTATGAAACCTTTACTCTGAACAGTCGTTTTCTTCATTCTGAATCCCTAGAAACTATGAAATCTTCACTCTGAACAGTCGTATTCTTCATTCTGAATCCCTAGAATTTATGAAACCTTCACTCTGAACAGTCGTATTCTTCATTCTGAATCCCTAGAATTTATGAAACCTTCACTCTGAACAGTCGTATTCTTCATTCTGAATCCCTAGAAACTATGAAACCTTT
>NW_024428741.1:0-17673 GCF_017562075.2 Anopheles merus | reverse complement strand
TGGGAATTGTACAGATTTGACGTTTGATCTGTCAAATTTAAAAAATTGCGTATCTCCGAAGCGCGCGTAACTCGGAAACAAACTGTACCTGTAATATATTTGACTTGAAATTTGCAGCATAGGGTAACTGTACCAGTTTTCGGCAGTGTACCTATTTTCGGCAGGATAGCTAAAAACGTGAAATTCTGCCCAAATGTGGTAAAAAATTCACAAACACAATTTTTGTAGTGAAAGTGTAATTATTTGATATTCACATACGAAGTTTCACACCATTTCATTACGTATTTTTCAAAATATCAAATAAATATTGTGCTTTTTTTCGGCAGCTTTGCTGTCAGCCAATGGTTCGGCAGGTTTTGTGATTAAGAGAATCAGAACAGTAAAACAATGAAAAAGTGGGTATATTAAAGATTTATGCTTTTTAATTTATTCTAACTTGTTCGGTATTTTAAAATCACGATAAACAGGTTATTTTTCACTTTAAATGCTGCCGAAAATAGGTACACAGTAAATGTTCATTTTTGACAGCTCAATGTTGTGGGCTCCTGCCGAAACTCGGAACATAACACACCTTGGATTTGGCTGAATATTTCTTTAAAAATTGATCAGAAACTACAATGCGTATATCGATACATAATATGACCTTTCTTGTACCAAATATCACCAATTTTACGACAAACAATGCACTAACTTAAGAGAAAAATAAATATTTGTAAGCCAATTCGCACCGTACGCTATGACCATCAAACTGACCTAATGGCTGCTCTGTTTAAACGTCGCATCAAAATGGCTGTCAAAACGGGCCAAAATAAGCAACATAAAATTATTATTTAAAGTGCTTTTTAACATCAGTATTAGGAAAGTAAGAGTGTAAAATTGCTTTAAAACAATTTTTTGTACATATTTACATAGAAAATAACATTTTCTGACCCGTATTCGCGCTGCCGAAAATAGGAACACAACCTGCCGAAAATAGGAACAAACTGCCGAAAATAGGGGCAAAGCAATGTTTGCATTTTTACGAATATTTATGAAAAAGGGCTTTGAACCGGCAAATAAAAAATAGTGTAACATATTATGATAGTTTATCAACCAGAATAACATCACTTTCATGAAAATAATAAAAAATGTTTATTTGTGAGCAGTTTTTGTGAAACTGCTGCACTAGCGTGCCGAAAACTGGTACAGTTACCCTACTTGATGGAATAATTATCATTAATATGTGTCAATTCTATATCCAAATTTAAACTTAAATTTCTTGGATTTTGTCCAATTCTTAGGTTGTTTTTCATCGTGTGTGTGTTTCTGTTCTGTGATTCTTTAAAGGGAGTGTGAGAAATTTTCTAGGCGTTTGCGCAGTTAATGCTTACATCAACTAAAGTTTATCGGCTACAGTAGCAACAGTAATATCATTGATGTTCTTGTTAAATTAGAGCATACATTTGCCCAACATTTTAGATGTATTCGAATGAAGTTTAAAAGATTTCCAATATTGTGATGTGATTATTATGTAGTGAGTATCTGATACAATTTTAAAGTGTTTAATTGTGTCGAATTGTGCAAAGAACGTGGAAATTTCAATATTGGCGCACCTATCTTTGCAGCCATTTTAATTTAAAAAAAAGAAAAAGAAGTGAATTGCAATTAAACTATCAGAAAACCTTATTTTTGTGAAATTACTTCCACAATGATGGCAATGAGTGCAAAAAGAAATAAAAATCTAGTTTTGATTTACATGAGCGCTGGCTTTGGTATAGTATTGTATTGCTACTTCATATACCCTATACTATTGGTAAGTTGGAGTTGTATAAACAATTTGGAAATGCAGCCAAACATGATATTATTGAAAGACAATAATATTTAATATTTTACTCATACATGCTCATTTATCAATTGATCATTGGATGTTGTGATAATAGTGGAGCAGAATTTTACCACACGATTTTTACCAATTTTAGGTGCATATGGAAACGTGGTGTCGCTTCCGGGAGAGTGCCGTGATATGAATGGCAAGAAAGTAGAACAAGGTAAATGACACTCAGAAAGAATGATGATTCTTACTTTTGACCATAACCATAACTTTTTATTCTCTGCATCGTTCATAGATGCACACTATGTGCCTCCTGGATCGGATACGTGTAGATTGTGTTTATGTGACAATGGTCATCCAAAGGCATGCAAAGCTGTGCTTTGCTCACCGCCTCATGATTGTAAATCCTTTCAGATTGGTAGTTCATGTTGCGAATTCATCTGTTTAGATGATACAATAGGCAACACTACGGATAAACCTACGACATCGGCATGTGACTAGTAGCTACTGGAGTGATTGTTACATTTTCTTTAACCTTGCTTTTCTTCATAATTAGTCGCTTAAGGCATCGTAAAAGTCGTGCCCAAGAAGGTCGCGAAGCCATCGATGATTCTAATCAACGCAATATGGTTAACAATGTGAGTTACATGGGAGGTAGTATTGGCTATCTCGGTGGAGGAACAATGAATATGGATTATTCGTATGTAGACCATGCCATAGCTCCGCACTACCAGCTTTGGAAACCACCAGGAGCATATTACACGAGGGGGGAAGCTCCACCTCCTTACGAGGAAGCAATAGCCATCGCTCATGCCGAGTCCTTGAGTTCGTGTACCGTCAGGTAAGATTAAGAGTGGAAGAGTTATTTATTTTAGATTTGTATGTATATTGTTAATATAACCTTTTCTGGTTTCTGGGACTGATGAAATTATATGTTATAATACAGAAAATTCTACGCATAAACACCAAAAAAACATCGTAAAATTTGTCCTATTGGTTCTTTTATGTAATTATGAAAGCTAAAATTTCAGCCTTCACCTGATATTATTGAATCTGTTCAGTCAGAAAGCAAGGAGCAGTGTACCAACCGAAACAAATATGGCATCATACTTCAAGTGAGGAACATATTAGAGTACCCGTGCATATATCCTTTTTTTAATTCAACAGACCTCCGATTGTTCTCAAATATCTCGTAAAATTGTGAAATTTTAAGACAGATTTACAAAACAGTACATAGTAAAATCATCAAAGCACGCAATTTGCTATGGATCTAATTGTCAAACCAGATTTTCTTCTTCTTCTTTTCGTTTTTAGACTTCAAATTGCACGGGATCATCCCACCTGATATATCAACTTCATAACACTTTGGTTAAATCATAATAAGTGATCGTTACCAATTGGCAATTTACTGGCTGCGATTTACACCTGTTCTCACTTTCCTTGAATCTTTATCCGGTTGCTATGGATCGCAATCCATGAGAATGGATCGCAATCAGCTTCGCAACTATGCGCGGTGCATAGTTTATTTGGTGACCGCTAGGCGTACCTCACGATTCTCCTTACAACAGGCGATTTGAAAAGCAACAATTTCATATTGTTCTATGATTGAACCCAATTGAGAACTTTTGTTGAAAACCCATTTTTAAGCAATGAATAACATTTGACAGATTTGTCAGCTTCTACGCATCAGAATAGATTTCCAACCAGACCGTAACTCCATAGCATGTTATATCCGGTTGAATTTCGAAAGCCTGAACATGACTGAACGACCACGTAGGTCATAACGCCGAAAAAAAAGAAGATTGTGAAGGTTTGTTTGGAAAACTTAGTCCAATAATCAAAAAAGTATGAATAGTTATGTAAGCTTCACATAAAAAATACGATTAGATTTTACAGTTTAATGTATTCATTATTAAATTCTTTCCTTGGGATTCAAATGTGTCCCGCGGTCACTAAATAAACTATGCGCTACAATGAAATTTGCGCTAAAATCTGTCAAATATTATTGATTGCTTAAAAATGGGGTTTCAACACAAGTTCTCAATTGGGTTCAATCATAGAACAATATGAAATTGTTGCTTTCCAATTCGTATATTATGAGGAGAACCGTGAGGTATGTCGAGCGGTCACCAAATAAACCAAATCTAAGGGTAGCTGAGAGCGATCAAAACGTAGTTGAAAACGATTCAGACGTAGTTGATTGCGTTCCATTCTCATAGATTGCGATCCATAGCAACCGAATAAAGATTCAAAGGAAAGTGAGAACAGGTGTAAATGCCACCCCTACAGTGGCGGGTCTAGCCTCTCCGAGGCTCTAGGCGTTATGGTAGACGGGCCCTTTACCAAATCCATCTAGGGGGGGGGGGGGGGGGGGGGGGGTTGTTAAATGGTGTACGAATCATGCACTGCAAATTTTCTAAGTTTGCTGCAGTAACATTTTTTACTGAAAGTTATTGAGTAATACATGGTTTTGTCGTTTCACTGAATATTTGTAAAACAAATTACTGAAAATGCATTTATTTATTCTGTCAAAACGACATGTAAGTCAGTTTGAGCCTCAAAAGAAAATATAATGCGATGCCCGCTTGCTCGTGATGAACAAAATTTGATTTGGGTAAGCGGTTACTTACAGACACCCCGATAAAATTTTAGGTGCATATTCGGCTTGCGGAATTAACGTTTTGGTTGAGAAAAATCTTCACACCACTTTGCTGTTCTTGCTGAAATTTCATGATTACCGTGAGTGCATACCAAATCAACAAACTTGTTTCGACAAAATACAGTTCACATCTGTATAAAACTTTATGAAACAGAAATGAATATGAGCAGAATGGACTGCCATCCTGCGCATCAATAAAAACCCCAATTTCTATACTTTTTTTCGCCAATTTTCAATCGATATCAATGACTGAACTATCAGTAATATCAGAAAGGCTTTGTGGTATGTTCAAATTTTGGGTACTGTGGATACTGTTTCGAAGCGGACTTTCGACACTTCATCGTCTAGGCGATCATATAAACCTTTAGGACGTTGGAGTTTAGAGGGCTTACCTTGGGTAGGAGGACATAAGTAAACTCCTTAAATGAGAAGTCGGTAGATGATGGATGGGCTCAGTCCTATCCTGACAAACCGAACAAATCTGACCTGCCATGATCGGAGTTGGTTTTATTATACTCAAAAGAAGTTAAAGGTCGGAAAGTTTCGTTTTCGCTAAGCTAGTTACGTTGTCTTTTATTGACAAGAACGATGTGTTCTAAACGATATTTTCTTTCCTACTTTACAGTTTCCAGCTCGTGTTTCATAGTACGGACGATTTGATTTAAAAGGTGATCGTGAGCATAACATAAAAACAAAATTTTGCTTTTACGTTGGTGTTTACCTTTACAATGAATACTGAAGTACCGTCTTGCTTCGAATTACGGCCACTTCATTTTCAATCGGTCAGAGCGATAACTTCTTGCACGCGGGAAAACATATTTTCATTCGAAAGTAACTGGAAAACCTGTATTGCAGTATGTTTGTCTAAATTGATCCGCGGACCTCAGGTTGGAGGACACTGCTTTAGATAAGCTGCTTTCGAAATGATCGAGCGTTGAGGGCCAGGAGAATGCTTTTTACACATACTTTATTATATTATTACAGTTAATACACAAAATAACTGGTTTATGATATTAAACAATGCGATTGGTTATATTGTTGTTTTTCTTAAATATTATATCATCAAAGCAAGTTTCAAATTCGTTTTATTAACTTACAATTACTAAAATTGATTGTAAAGATTTTCAGCCAGGTCAGACAAAATGATAGCGCATTTCCTTAAAAAAATACTCCTAGAAAATCGTTGCATCCTTAAAAAGCAATAGTGTGTAATCATTGTTCTCGTAAAATCAACAGTCAGGTTTTTATGGAATTATTCGTTTCTATTTTCTAATTTCTCCTCAAATTTGACCATATTGATTGGTCCGACAATCCATGTTATGGTGATCAAATTTGGAAGAGTTCAACGATATGAATTGTCATATAAAATATGTTCAGTTAATTTTTAATGAATAGGATCTTCCTATCTTTCAAAATCGCGCCAATATTTTCAGACCGGACCTGACTGCATATTGTGGCGGGCCGAACTTTGCCGACCGCTGCCGACAGCTTAATTAGTTCAAATTTTACGCGATCATTCATATCGATATTCCTTTCCGTCGACCCTTCCAATTTTGACCCAAACCCTTCAACAGCTTGCCTTTCTACCATCACTTCGTCCAGTCCACAATTTTGACTAAGGCCCAAAGGTTAGCCGGGGCACGAGTTCTTAGTTTTTGCGAGATAACATAGACACAAGCCAAATTAAAAAGCGCACACATCGACATCGGAATCGATTCTTGAATGAAACATCAACAGATAAAAAGAGCGTGCTTGGTGTCAGCCAATTTTTCTTGCTAATTTCTACGGCTACGAACCGTTGTGTTGAGATCGGTTTCGGAGCCTTTTAATGTCGTATGTGCATGTAGTTTGCGTGAGGCAGCTGTTGTAACGGATTTTCGCTTTACCCAACTCGTGCGTAGCGTTCAATGCATTCGATCCAACACTTTGGGCCAACGATGATGAAATGATGATATTGTTTTGAGCTGTGGACATGTATCACAACGTTCTGCGCTTCCAACTAAGGTAAAAATATTGCATATGTTAAAAGGCAAATGTTTTCTGCTTCTGATAGTAAAATGCTTCTGATTAATAAAATAAATATGCTTTGATAGGGTGGTAGTAATAGTAAATCTGATTGTAAACATAACACCGGAGGGAAAATGGGGGTATATTGGGTTGACAACACCAAATGGAAGGGGCCCCTCAATCGACGGATCATCAACGGGGCCCCAAATGGCCGAGGCAATGGAGATTGTTCTTCATATTATGGCTGTATATGGCTGTATGTAGATGAAGTTGTAACGGTTTTTGGTCTTGTTGTATTCGCAAAAATGGAAAAAAGTCGATAAAAACCATATACAGGCGGTCCCCGAGATACACGGTTAATGGGGACCGAAAACGGCCGCAAAAAACCGCGTATCTCGAATTTCCGCGTAAGTCGAATCTTGTGATTTCTAGACAAAATATCACTAATTTTCGTGTTAATTTGCAACTAGGGGGGGGTTTTAGCCACATAATCAATTATTTGATATGATTCTGAATGAAAAACAGTTTCAAACCTTTTGAAATAGTTTTTAACATCCGATCAAAACAGAAATTATTTGGCATTTACAATAGATGCGTAAAATCAGTACAATTTACTCAAAGAACTGTCAAATTTAGGAAACCGCGTATCTCTGAATCCTCGTATAAGAGGTACCGTGTATCTCGGGGACCGCCTGTGTAAATGAACATGGTCCATAGGTTCCTTGAGTATTTTATACCCTTCCCCCCTTCCTTCTAACTGAAACCTTTCCCATTTCCCCTTCTCTTCGGTCCACAAACTTGATGTGTTCGATTAGGATCTGTCGCTGACGACAATTTAGGCTTAAAAGCAAAGCGTTGCTAGGTCAAAAAATGCTGATTAGCTACGTTATGCAACGCGCCAGCGATGCGCGCTGGTTTAACGATTAAATGGGAAAATAGGCTAAGAAGAATAGACTAAGAAGAATATGCTGATCGACGACGGTCAGCATTTTTAGAGTATAAAATCAATTGAATAAATTAATGAAGCCATTACTTGCCAAGAACCAGTTGGTGCGTTCATTATTGTGCTTAAGTCGGCGTGTACTGTGCCTGTCTTAAGCTGCTGCTCCGAAAGACACTTTCGTGTGCGCGACAAATGGTGGCTCCAGAGAGGACGCATCAACCAATGGTTCGGCAAGTAGTCAAATAAATCGGGAAATAAAAACCCGAAGTAGTAACAAGCCCGTAAAGGCGTGAATAGACCCCACAGCAACCCAAGCAGGGTTGTGATAGTGAAACAACGGCGACGGACGACGATCCGGCGTAGCCGATCTACGACAGCCAGCCCAGGAAGAAGGGCCACGCACCAGTTGCTCGACGAAGCAAAAACCGAGAAGCGCCTCGGCGGTGAGTGAGTACAAAAGAACTGTAAGTGCAACGTCACAACAGAATAGAACGCGGTCATTACCGCTAGTGAAGTGACGCAATCGAAAGTGAACTCGACACTGCCAACGTATAAGGCAAATGCTGAACTAGTGAAAAGGTGACCAATACGTTTACGCCGCGAGCTTCGAAAGGTGCATCCGTTCTCGCAACGCAACATGAAACCGTCAGTTTAGCGCCAGTTGAAAAAAAACAGTTATCGTAAAACGCGTGCGTCGCAAGTATCGGACGTTAACTCCGACGAAACGTATAACGAAACACGTGTGCCGCGAGCTAAATATTGCATAAGGCATCCGACGCAGTGCAACGTAGGAAGAGCAAATTGAAGAAATTAATTGTGACGAGTATCCATCGTGTGTATGACTGTCGTGTGTATGACCGCCGACCCACCGCTAAGAAAACATCGTTCCGGTTGAGGCAACCATCGTTCTCGGTTTGAGGGCAACCGGCGAGTAATACAGAAGACGTCGTATTTGAAGACAAGCAGCAGTGAAGACATCACTCCCGATCCAGCCGTCCCTGACCAGCCGAATAGGAGTTGACCCTGCTGAAGCGGATCTGAACCACGGTGAGTTCAAGATGGAATACGATTTTAAAAAGAATCCGAATGGGCACTGCAAATTATGCACGAACCCAGATGAGATAGGAAAATTGATAACTTGTATTGATTGCGACAGGTGGTTTCACTTGTCATGCTTAGACATAAAATCACCTGTTAAAGATTTTTTATGCAAAAAATGTAAAGATAGGGAAGTTGAACGGCAGGAATATAGGTCAGCACTAATGCAAACGCAAAAACTGCTGAAAGAAAAAATGACAAATGAAGAAGAAAAAGAAAAAGAAAAGTAAGAATAGAAGAAGAGCTAAAACGGCTACAAGAAGAGATACAAAACAAAAAATCAGAAGATGTCAATGAAAAACCAATGGCAAGTTTAGACGTAAAACTGTTAACTCAGAGTTTAGACAGAATGGTTCAATCGTTGTGTTCTAAGGACTCGAAAGTAACACTTTCAAAGCTTCCAGTTTGATGGAAGCTATAAATGCTGGCCTCAATTTAAACAAGCCTACGAAGAAACTTCCCGAGCTTGTAAGTTTTCAAATTTAGAAAACATGAATAGGCTGCAAAAGCATCTGAAAGGCGAAGCACTTCGTGCGGTTAGCGGGTTAATGCTTAACCCAGAAAACGTTCCGCTTGTATTAAACAGGCTCGACAAAATGTTTGGAAATGCTGAAAGCATTTACAACTCTTACTGTTAGAATTACTAGTAGTAAAGCACATAACGATAGATAATCCCTCAGCATTTTTAGAATTTTCCAACGCTTTGCGCAATCTCATTGACAACATGGTGTTGTTGAAGCAAGAAGGTTTTTTGAATGACCAGAGGCTGCTAAACGATTTGACATCAAGGTTTTCAACCGAACTTAGGAACGAATGGTTGAAACACACAATAAGTAGGAAACAAGATAATAAGAATCTTACGCTAGAAGACCTAGCAGAATGGCTGAAACCCTCTGAAGAACTGGCCATTATACTGGCCGCGAACGAAGGAGTAGCCAAACAAGAAAGGTCGAACCGTCAAAACATGCAGCATCGTCATAAAGGGCCAGAAAAGGAAACGATATGTCTAATTTGTGGATTTCCTCATGAAACCACTCGTTGCCAACAATTGAAACGGTAAGACGCCCGATGAAAAATTATCTCTTTTCATTCGGCATAGAATTTGCACTAATTGCTGCAAGTACAGCAACCATAACGCCCAAAACTGTCGCCTACCACCACAATGTAGTGTGTACGGTTGCGGCAAAAGGCATCATAGTATGTTTCATAAAAGAAATCCGGTAGAAGGGCAACCAACAAACAAAATAAATTGCCATCAGGAAAAGAATAATCTGTTCTATCAGATCGTGCCCATCACTTTGCACCATAATGATAGAAAATTCGAAACTTATGCATTCATGGATCCTGGCTCTTCAACTAGCCTCATTTTGGAAAGTGTCCGAAAAGAACTAACGTTCACGGACCAAAAAGACCGCTAACTCTCTCCTGGACGGACGGAAGCATTCAAAAAGAGACAGAAAGTAGGATAGTTCCCATAACAGTAGAGGGAGCTAACAAAAGAAAATTCCAAGTAAAAGGTCTCAGAAGTGTAAGGGAACTTAACCTTCCCGTTCAAACCATAGATGCTCCGTGTTTGCAAAGAAATTTTAAACATTTGAAAGGCATTAGTATCTCTAGCTATGCAGATGCGAGGCCTACCGTGCTACTAGGCCTTCCACATTCGTATCTTTGCCATGGTGCAAAATATCGAGAAGGTAGACCAAACGAACCAATTGCCCATGAAACGAGGCTTGGTTGGGTCATTTTTGGGGGAACGAATACGCCAAATGTCACAGAGAACTCATTTGTGATGACAGAGACGTACGAAGAAGAAAACAAGAACATGATGCAAATCTTGCGTGGTTTCTTTTCTACAGAGGAATTTGGAGTAAAACCTACTCCAACCCGTGCCTCTGAAGAAGACAAAAGAGCGTTAAAGATTATGAAAGACACGCTTAAAAATACTGGCGACGGATACGAAATTGGTTTAGTATGGAAAACCGACAATCCTAAATTACCAGATAGTTACGGACAAGCGCATACGCGCTTAAAAAGTCAAGAGAAGGCAATGGAAAGGGATCCAAACTTAAAATCATGGTATCATAAAGAAAATAAACGCATACGTTGAAAAGGGATATGCGCGTAAGGCGACACCAATGGAACTGCTGCAATTGAACGGGAAAATAAACTATATTCCCCACTTTTCGTGATAAACCATAATAAACCCATTCCCAAACCACGTTTAGTATTCGACGCGGCTGCAAAAAATCAAAATATATCCCTTAATTCTCAACTTCTTTCCGGCCCAGATCTTACTGCGTCCCTGTTCGGAGTGCTAGTCCGCTTCAGGGAACACAAAATAGGCTGTTCAGGAGATATCAAGGAAATGTATCACCAGGTAAAGGTGAGACGGGAAGATCAAGACGCTCAAAGATTTCTATTTCGAGCATCGCCTTCTGATGTTCCTCAAGTTTACGTTATGCAAGTGATGACGTTTGGGGCAACTTGCTCACCAACTTGTGCTCAGATTGTCAAGAACGAGAACGCACTACGTTACAAAAATATCTATCCCCAGGCAGTAAAAGCGATTGTTGAAAATCACTACGTAGATGACTACCTAGATAGTTATCCAGATATTGATACAGCCGTGAATACTATCTCGGAGGTGTGTAAAATACATGATGATGCTAAATTCTTTATGAGAAATTCTTTTCCAACTCAAAAGAAGTGGAGAAAAGCATTCCAACCGACAGGTTATCCGAGAAAAGTGTACTTGGCATAGAGGAGAAAAATCAAAATTTCGATAAAGTGTTGGGATTGATTGGGACAAAGAGTCTGACGTCTTTACCTACAAGTTTAAAAGGGCAGATATTAAAACACTAACGAAACGTCAGATGTTCTCATATATAATGAAAATCTACGATCCTCTAGGTCATCTTGCCAACATTACTGTTGAAGGTAAGATTTTGATGCAGATCTTTGGAAAACTAAACTAGACTAGGATGACGAAATCACACAGTCCATAAAGAAAAATGGGAAAACTGGATAAGCCGAATCGAAAACTCGATCAACATATCTATACCTAGATGTTTTTCGATTGGAAATAACGTAAAGATCAGGGAGCTCCATACTTTCGTAGACGCGTCAGAAAAAGCCTTTGCCGCAGTTACGTATCTTAGGACAGTCCACGACTTAGGCACCACTGTCGATCCCTAGGCTTGAATTGCAAGGGGCAGTGCTAGGCACTCTCCTAAACGAATCAATCAAGAGGGAATTGCGCTTAAAGGTTCAAACAGAATTCTTTTGGACCGATTCAAAAACAGTTCTAGCTTGGCTTAACTCAGAGCCTAGAACATATAATCAGTTCGTAGCCCTGAGAATCGGAGAAATTTTGGAGTTCAACTCTCCGAAGCAGTGGAACTGGGTAGCATCTGCAGAAAACCCTGCTGACGAAGCTACAAAAACTTGTAAGAAAAAGTCAATATGGTTAAATGGTCCCGACTTTCTAAAAAATTTAGAAAATAAAAACACTAACACCAGACATTCCGGACACATTTGAAGACCGGAAAAGGGTAAACACTTCGAGAACAGTGGAAAGAATAGATTATGACGGCATTTCCGTCGAATGGTGTTCCAACTGGCACCGTCTAAAACGATCGGTAGCGTACGCACTAAAGTACTTGGATTGGTTAAAAAGTAAGGCTAAATCCCTGTCATTTTCGACAGCAATCGATAAAGCTACCCTTGACTTAGCTGAGCGCCACTTATTAAAAAAGGCTCAATGGGAAAGCTTTCAAACGGAGATGATACAACTCTCATTGAAGAACCCGATTAATGGCAGCAGTAAAGTTAGGTGCCTGTGCCCTATGTTGGACCAAGATGGGATCATGCGTTCTAGAGGAAGACTTGAACACGTTAAATTTCTTCAATTTAACGCACGTAGCCCTTGTCCTACCAAAAGGGCATCACATTACAAACCTTATCCTGCAACATTATCATGAAAGGTACTACCACCAGAAGAGCGAATCAGTGATGGCTGCAGTTCGTCAAAAATTCTGGGTGATAGATCTCAGAAGCAGTCTTAAGCACGTAATAAACAGATGTCAATACTGCAAAACGCACGAGCTAAACCAATCCCACCAATAATGGCACCACTGCCAACATGTAGAACAGCAGTGTTTAAAAAACCATTTACGCATTGTGGAGTAGATTACTTCGGCCCCCTATTCGTTACGATAGGCAGACGGTCAGAAAAAAGGTAGGGTGTTATATTTACGGTTTTAACCACGAGAGCAATCCATATAGAAATAGCCATTGATCTAACGGGAAGCACCTTTATTGTTTGCTTAAAAAATATGCAATACAGAAGAGGAAAGGTATCTTTCCTATACAGCGATATGGGACCAACTTTGTCGGAGCCGACAATGAGATGAAACAAATAAGATATCGATGTGCCTCAGAAGGCATAGAATGGATCTTTAACCCACCAGGCGCCCCTCATTTTGGAGGTGCGTGGGAGCGAATGGTTGGAGAAATCAAGAGTCTGCTTCCCATGGCTGAGAGTTATAAAGAAACACGTTCTCAGATCAATACTAACTGAGATAGAGTTCCTAACAAAATAATCGACCATTGACTCACTTAACACTAGAACAAGAAGATGACGAGCCCCTAACTCCAGCTCATTTCTTGCTAGGTTGTTCCGGCGAGGCGGAGGCCGAATATCTCGGATATCACCAAAACAGAATTGGTACGGTCCGATTGGAAAAGGGCCCAGGCAATCACACAACAATATTGGCGACGGTGGATAGCTGAGTATCTCCCAAAGCTCTCTATAACGAGAAAAGTGGACTCAACCGGCCAAACCATTACAAATAGGGCGATATTGTCACGTTTCCCGATGAACAAAGGAAAGGAAAGTGGTTTAAAGGCCGAATCTGCGAGCTGGTAACTGGCGTAGACAGACAAACTCGTTCAGCACGAATCAAAGTAGGTAATAATGTAGTTAATAGGCCAACTGTAAAACTAGCAGTACTCGAGGTAAAACGAGATCAAACATTTCCAAATTGGGGAAAAAGGAAGGAAACAAATCTTAACGTTATAAAAGCTAAAGCAGAAGAACTAGCAAGTCAAATACCAAAAAAAGGAAAAAAGCTCAAAATTAGGCCCGTATCATGGAGCTCATCCTTAAAATAACAATATACATAGCCGCTCTGGTAAGAGTCGAATGCTTATCGATTTTACCTATCCCTGAACCAGGAATATACTTTGATCATATTGGGACACTCCTATTGAAAAAAGGAGCATGGGAAACGACATTCCATACGGGGGACACGTCCGGCAAACGATACGGATACGTTACAAACGTTGAAAAAAACACTTAACCACAGTATTGAACTCCGTTAATAGTACGGACTCCGAACTCTCAGATCTAAAAGTTACACTTCAGCGCGAATGCAACCATGCAATTCAACTAATTCAAGGAATTAGTCACAAAAGGACAAAACGCTCCCGGGGAATATTTGGTATATTAAAAGATTTCATGTTCGGGGGAGACGACATAGACGAGCAATTAGCAGCCTTCAGAGCAGCAGAGGATACAAAAATTACACATGTGTCCGAACGTTTGACCCAAAACAAATAAAAAAACACAATGAGTCAACAGAAAATTACGTCACCGAATAGACAAACTCTATGATGGTATAGATGTTCTCAGCAAAGAATTAAGCATAACAAAAATGAAGTTCTAACAAAGTATATACAAGAACGATCATGCTTACAACCGCTCTAGTACAAGACATGATAAATAAGTATCACGAAATAGATTCAAACCAATTATATTTAGAGGACGAAGAGATGTTAAAACTAACTATACGAAGAAAGATGGCAAGTCATTATAACTGTGGTGATATGAAATCTTCTAACTACCCAAAAGAATAATGTGGCTTGAATTTGTGTAGTTACTTGGAGTTTATTTCTTATGTAACTCGGGCAGCGTTTCCTCTTAGATCGGACTTTTGTTAATCATCCTAAACCTCAACTTATCCTTAATTTATACTCACGCGTTCGCGCCAAAATTCCTTAATCTATCCTCATTGGCTAAATCCTAATATCGCCTATTTTACTATTTCCTATTTCCTATCTTATGCTATTCTATTCTATCCTACGTGTAACCTTAATTGTAGATGTATGTGTGTAAATATATATATGCATAATAAAAATCTAACTATGTGTATGTGTGTAAGTGTATATGTGTATAATTTAAACCTAGCTAGCTATAATTATTCTGCGCGCGTTTTGCCTATCTTGCAGGCGCTACACTCCCCCTTTAGAAATGAAAAGCGTATGCTTTTCATCCCTTAATTAATCTATTTTTATGCACTGTACTTAGTTTGTTTGTATTTGTATTCTTATGTACAGTTAACATTATCTAACTTTACTACTATGTACGGTCCTAAGTATATCGGATCTAATTTTTTTCTATTTTCGTTTTTAGATAAAACCGCATCTCCTATTTTTAAGATAAGGGGGTTTACATTACTATTTGCTCTAATCTGTCTTCTTTCTTTTTGCTCAATAAATTTTTACGCGCTATTTCGTTTGATTTTTGCAATTTGAATTTAATTTCATTAAAATATGCATCATAATTGTATACTGGTTCAATTTACCATGGCATAAATCTTGGGGAAGAATTGCTTTTTTCCAAATATTAATTCGTATGGGGTATAGTTCGTATCTGTATGAGGTGTTGTGTTATAATTAAATTCGTAAAATTTTAGCCCATCCCAATTGTCACCATGCTCATTGTAAATGCTCTTAAGTATTCATTGATGTGTTCTGTGGTTTCTTTCCAAGGAACCTATGGTTTCTGGGGTGATGGCAGTGGCAAAAGTCTGCTTGATCCCCAGCAACTCCGCTACCTTTTTTAATACCTCTTATTGTATCAAGGCCTTGATCCGATTTCATCTCAAGAAACCTCCCGTATTTATATGCAGTTCTCAACCATGGCCCTAGCTATCGTGTTCGCTTCTTTATTTTCTGTTGGAATAAGAACAATGTATTTCGAGAGTTCACATTGCATTGTAACGATGTATCTATGATTTTTATTGGTTTTCGGCAAGGGACCCACTGTGTCTTACAGACTACTTCGAAAGGCTTTAAAGGTGTAGTCGTAACAGCACTTTTTTCTTTTGTATGTCTTACGATTTTGTTCACTTTGCATACTTTGCAGCCTCTAACGTAATTTTTAATTTCTTCCTTCATATTCTTCCATTTATATTTTTCTCTAATTTGAGGTATAATCGATACTGTCCGACATGTCCTCCCGAAGGTGACATGTGATAGTTTTCTAAAATATTTGCTATTTCCTCCTTTTTTGAAATCCATTTTGGTGGAATTAAAAGCAATGATCTCTAAACCGGAAATGGCATTATCTGCGATTTCCTTTATGGTGTAAAAAGAGTATTGCCTGAATAGGGGATCTTCTAATGAAATTGCAATTTTGTCACGATTGTATTCTTTGCTATTTGTTGTACTTTTAGAAGAGCAGACTCTAGCGCCTGACTTCCATCTTCATAACAATGAATTGTTGTATTTCCTAACTCCTTGTTGTAATTATTATTGAAAACTGTTATTTTGATTTTGCCATATTCTGTTTTTGACAGGATTTTCAAAAGTTTGTTTACTTCTGTTGGGTTTTCTGTTTGCCAAAGTGTAGGTTTAGTTATGGAATCTTTTCATCTTCGTTTAATTCTGGAGGAGGCTTGAAATTGTTCAGTCTTGTCATTGCTCTTGTTTTCACTGCTAGTAGTGATTTATCATTTGTTTCGTTTGCATTATTCTTTTGCATAAGCTTCAACTTGTCTGAATCAATGACAATTCTCGATAGTGCGTCAGCTCCTGTGTTCGTTTTTCCTTGCACAAATTCCACTTCAAAATCAAATTCCTCCAGGTCTAACCTCATGCGTGTTAGTTTTGAAGTAGGATTTTTCATGTTGAATAGATATACCAATGGTCTGTGGTCGGTTCGTACTTTAAACTTTTTTCCAAAATATAAGGTTTGAAATAATTTACTGCCCAATGTATTGCTGTTAGCCTCTTTTTCTATAGTCGGTTTAGATTTCTCTCCTTTAGTAAAACTTTTACTCGCGTATGCAATAGGTAGGTCATTACCATCTGTTTTCTGCGATAAGATAGCGCACATGCTACATCGGACGCATCAGTAGTAATGATAAACTCTTTCTCAAAGTTTGGGTACTGTAATATAGTAGGTGATACAAGGCTTCTTCTAAGAGTGTCGAAAGCATGCTGACATTCATTAGACCACGTGAATGTAGCTCCTTTCTTTAGTAAATTATTTAACGGTCTTACCAATTCAGCAAAAATTTTTAACGAACTTGCGATAGTAATTGCAGAACGCTACAAACCTTCTAACTTCATCCACATTTATTGGTACTGGGTATTTTTTTATCGTTTCGAACTTGGACTCATCGGGATATATGCCTTTATCTGTTATTTTGTGACCTAAATAGGTTACATTGTTTTGGAAAATTTACATTTCTCTGGATTTAGCTTCAAGTTATAATTTCTTAGCCTGTTAAAACTTTCATTAAGTTTTCTAGATGATGTTGCATTGTGCAACCCGTATAATAATATCATCTATGTAAACAAAAGCACTCTCCGGAGTAAGTCCCGCCATTGCTATCGTTATCATCCGTTGAAAGCTATTAGGGCTTATATTCAGCCCAAAAGGGAGTCTTGTAAATTGATAATGGCCTGAAGAAGTTGAGAAAGCAGTATATTTCTAGAGTTTCTTGTGTAAAGGTATCTGGTGAAACCGGACATAAGGTCCAAAGTAGTAAAATATTTTGCTCTTCCTAATTGGTCTAATATATCATCGATCTAGGTAGTGGGAAAACTTATTAGGCATTATTTTTTTATTCAACTGCCTGTAGTCTACTACCAATCTCCATTTTTTTTCGTTATCTCCAGATTGTTTTGGTACCAATAAAATTGGTGAATTATATGGAGAAACCGAATGCTCTATTATGTTATTTTTAAGCATTTTATCAACCTGATTTTTTATCTCGTCACTTTGAGAATATATTTGCTTATAATTCGGAATGTAACATGGTACGTTATCTTTCAATTGTATCGATTGCTCGTAAAAATTATTAATTG